>NC_081410.1:124423139-124705639 GCF_030272615.1 Cryptomeria japonica
CGTGAACGCCGATGAAAGCGTCGTCTTAGGGCTCAAGCAGCTGCTTCTCAAACTTTACAGTCTCCAAAAACACCTTCAACAAGCATTATTCCATTTTCTCCTCAGCCGGAAATTGAGCCTAAATCTCCTAAACATAAGATGCATGATGGTCTTGATCCTGTGCGAGTTAAAGATCCTATTTTTATAAATCTTGATGATGATATGGATGAAAATGTTATTCATGATGAAAATGTTACTTCTCTTGCTTCTGATAGTGAATATGAACTTGTTGATATTGATAACCATTTATCTAATGAATTTTCTAAAGCACTTATCCTAGCTCCTAGACAAGAACAATGTGGCTTGGAACATGAACATAGCCCTTGTTTGGATCTTGTGATAGCTCCATCTGCTGTGTTGGATGTTCCTCCTCTAGCGCGTTCCCTGCCTTCCCAAAACATTGATCAGCAAGATCAGGAGGTAGATGACGTGCTAGACTAGTTACATTAGCATAGCAGATTCTCTCCTCCCCTCTCTTTTGTTACTTCTTCTATGTGTTATTCTCATTCTTCTATTTGTTGTCCTTAGTGTTGTCTACTTGAGGATGATGCAAAGCATTGAGATCTCTTTTGGTCTCTCTCATGTTGACTCAAAAGACACATGTGTTCCCTTCTTCTAGGTGACCTTCCTTGATTGGGGAATGAAGAACAATTATGCATACATACATATGATATATACATGACTTATCATACAGCATACTGACCCCGAGGAAAGCGAAGTCACCTCGTGCTTTGTGTTTTGTGCCTATTATCCTTGGGTTTATCTCACACTTGGGGGCTAAATCTTTGCGATAACGTGCTCCTTTCCTTTCTCATTTCTTATGTGTATCACTACGTTAAAACAATCACCCTCGTTGAGGCGTGTGCGATCGCTTTAACGTAGGGGGGCATACACCCTGTCTATTCCTTTGGGATACTTGAAAATTTCTTGGCGAACTTAGCTTTGCCTTGAAAATTTTCGGTATTTCTCTTGCATGACTCATAGTGAGGGAACCTTACTACTGATAGTCATGGTTCTCCCTCATGATCTTCCCTTTTACTTTGTCAATCGAAGTCGTAAGATCCTTAGTCCACTGGGGGCTTGGTGTGTCTTACCTCCTTGACGTGGTGAAAGTTTTTCAATGTTGTTTCCTTGTACTTTACCGGAAGTATGAGCATACATACTCCCGCTAAAGTGGGGGCTAAATGTAGTGTCCTAAAATTGCGACACTTGCAATTTCGACTACATTTCGGTCTTCATGATGGCGACGCAACACGCAACCTGAATGGAGACCCCGAAACCTGATTATGACACTGAAAACTACATTTTCCAAGCACCCTGGCCTGAACCTCCTTGCACCCTGCTGTCCCGGGAGGTGGGACCAGAGCGCCCAGCACCCTGGTCCCTCAGGACCAGGGCGCCCAGCGCCCTGGTCCCCCAGGACCATGGCGCCCAGTGCCCTGGTCCCTGGGTCTATTTTGGGCCCGGTCTCCTAAGGGGACTTCGGGTCTTTTTGTTTGCAATTTGGAAAATTAACTTTCCTGGTCGGCCTAAGGTCAGGAAAATCAGTCTTTTAACCCTAATTGGCAAGTATATAAACTACATTTTCCTCTCTCATTTGGACATAAGACATATAAGACATACATGACGGAAAAAGCGTGGAAACTATACTCAAGCATTCAAGCATTCAAGCAATTGATCATTTCAAGTCTCCATTCAAGGCTAAGTGTTGCATTCAAGACAAGGATTCAACCATTGAAGAGGAGATCACATACTACAACATACAACAACATACAACATCTAAACCTTCGCACATAAGGATACAAACATCCTTAGAATAAGGTATTAGTACTTGTTTTACATTACAGTCATTTACATTTACAACACTTGCTCATTTCTTGGTTAATTCCAAAACCGGGGTTTGACCTAAAGGCAAACCCCTAATCCCTAACCCCCCAATCGTCTTCGCTTTTCTATGTGTAGGTTGCAGGTACGCGACTGAAATTGAAGATCTGGAATCCTTGTGCAGAGATGAACAGATCCCCCTTCGTTTCGTGGATTTTTCGGAGGACCGTGGCAGTCGGGCGCCATCGTCCCGGCGAATTTTGCTCAAATTTGCAGGACAGCACCGTATCAACATTTTACTGCTAATTCCAGGTCCGCAGCTTCATCCTATATCCCTATTTCAGTTTATAAGCGAATCTTTGTCACTTTCTATGCATTCCTAGCTTAATCATTCTATCAACATTCTTTTAGAAAAGAGGGTAGCCTTGCTTTCTTAACCCTTGAAACTCATTTAGCATCCAATCTTGCATTGTGTGGGATTGGATCTTGTGGGTTTCAACCCCTCTTTTGAATGTAAAGTCTCTCTCCTAAGTGAAAACCATCAACCCTAGTGAACCTCCCTTCTCTCTCCTTGGAGTTGGAAGAGGGGAGGGCAACTAGGGTTCGATCGCGATTTTTCTGCTTTACATAACCATATTGTTCTTATGACAGTACCTGGAAATAAAAAGAGTCTTAAAAAGCCACGTAGGGCTGATGAGGAAATTAAACAAAACCAGGATACAACAGTTCCAACAATGAAACCATAAGCAAAAATGGAGAAAGGCACCCATTATTCATTTTTTCTAGTCTCCATATGTGGGGAAAGCAGCAGTCCGATTGAATCATCCGCAAGGAACTCGAACAGGTCCTTCATGACATCACCTCCCAAACCTCCCTGGTTCTCTTTTTCTTGATGCAGAAGACACATAGTAGTGGCTGAGGAATGCATGAACTTTAGGGCAAATTTCACAATTTTGTTGAAATGCTTGTCCAGAGTTTCAAGTTTCTTTTTAACATTGTTCAGATCCTTGGAAATGGCTTTACAACCCGCACATTGGATAGCCTCCGCCTTTTCACCTCCACCAACAACAGTCTGAATGCCCATAGACTTCCTCCCATCTTCCTAACATATTTGTTTACCTTTAGCATTGGGGGGGAAGTAGTAGATACACCCTTGGCCACCATGGCAAAATCAGACCAATTCAAATTTGTATTTCCCGCCTTCATCATGGTCCCCCAAATAGACCAGTATATCCACCCATAAAATAAACCATAGCAATTCATTTGTCGGTAAGATAGTTTTTATCTCTCCCTATGAGGGATTTCTATCTATCAGAAAGAGAGGCCAAGTGTCTCCAGCACCTCATACCCTTCATCTTAAGGCCTGCCACAGCCAGGGAGTCAGCCACCATATTGCCCTCTCTATAAATATGTTGAATATGAAATTTATCTAGCCAAATAAGCATACACCATATGTCCTTCATAATTTTGCAAATCTTCCAGCTAATCCCAGAAACACCTTTGGTCGCCTCAATGATCAACTTAGAATCTTCTTCAATCACCAATCTTTTAGAGTCAATAATGACAGCCAATTTAAGACCCCAGAAGAGCGCTAAGGCTTCAACTAGGTTACTCGAGGCTGAACCAAAATTGCCAGCATAGGCCAAAACTAAATTACCCAAATTGTCTCTTATAATTCCACCTCCCGTCGCAACCCCATTGCGGGCGGTGCCATCAAAGTTGAGTTTAAACCATGAGGGGGAAGAGGCCGACCATCTAGTGTTGAATCTCTCCAACCTTATAGAATTTTCATAGTGGAGGAAGTTGTTAGACAATTTCCATTTCCTAACCCAACTGCAATCCATCTCCAAAGGGGCGTATTGTGGGATTTTCCATTTGCAGACCAGAGCATTCTTCCTAAGAAGCTTCTTCGTTATATGGATCACAGTGTCCACAATGCTGTTGGTATCATGGAAGATTTGGTTATTCCTTTCTTTCCAGATGTTCTAGCAGACATGAGGAGGGATAAGTTTCCATAACTGTTTGATCGGGGGGTGAGATGATGGGCACTCCCAGTTGATGACAAACTGCTGCAAGTCTTCTAAGAAGGTCCAGATGATGTTGATTTTCTGTAAGACTTTGTACTAGACCATGGAGGCAAAAGGATAATGAATAAAAAGATGATTGATACTTTCCTCAGCATGATTACATACCACACACCAATTGGCCATCAAAAAGCCTCTCCTCTTAAGGTTATCAATGTTTAGGATCTTCCCATGGATAGTCGTCCACTAGAAAAAATTAATTTTTGGAATAAGCTACAAATTCCAAACTTTCCTCCAGCTGTAGAAATAATTGGTAGGAGTGATGAGAAGATTGTAGGCCAACTTGACAGTAAAGGACCTAGAGGAATTATTTGCCTGGAAAAACTTGTCAGCATGGGGGGATAGGGGAATCCTAACCTCCTCAAGAATCAACTGAAGATCCCCCACCAAATGACTCAAATGAGTGTTATCCCCCAGGCCATCAAAAAGCCTCTTCCAGTGACGAAGGGGGATAAGCTATTAGATTATGTTAAATTAATGGTAGAAACTAAATAAAGTAGAGTCTACCCCTTAAACTCATTAATGATTTCCACGTTCAGACCTCTACTCTTCTATAAAAAACTATTTTTTTAGAATGAAAGGATTTTCAATAGTGATTAATGCATACTCTTATTATTTTCCAAGATTTGCCAATATTTTCTACCAAAACAATAGATATAAAAAAAATCGCTAATAAAATTAATATTTCTTTTTTTAAAAAGGAAAGATTTGCCAAGAAAAATTACTTTCTTTTTAAAAAAAATTAAATATTTTCCAAGATTTTATATAATTTTTTGACTAGGGTTTCTTAAAGTCATCACTGCTTAGGACACCATATGACCCCTTATGACACCATTAGACCCCTTAGGATACCATATTACCCCTTATAACACCATACAACACCTTAGGATATTGTATGGTCCTACTTGGGGTTGTATGGTGTGCTAAGAGATCATATGGTGTTGTTAGGGGTCTTGTTGGGTCATAAGGGGTCATATGGTGTGCTAAAGGCCCAGGTGATCTGAACTTATTTTTGTAAGCAGTATTGGCATTGATTTTTATATTGTAATAATGGTTCATCTTTCTCCCCAGGACACAATATGACCCCTTATGACACCATATGAGCCCTTAGGACACCATATGAGCCCTTAGGACACCATACGACACCTTAGGATATCATATGGTCCTACTTGGGGTCGTATGGTATGCTAAGGGATCTTATGGTGTCGTTAGGGGTCATGTGGGGTCCTAAGGGTCGTATGGTGTCCTAAGGGGGCTCGGGTGATCTGAACTTATTTTTGTAAGAAGTATTGGCACTAGTTTTTATATTGTAATAATGGTTCATCTTGCCCCTTAGGACACCATATAACCCCTTAGGATACCATATGACGCCTTAAGATATCATATGGTCTTACTTGGGGTCATATGGTGTGCTAAGGGGTCTTATGGTGTCATTAGGGTTTGTGTGGGGATCTAATGATGCCACACGTGTTACAACACCATATGACCCCTTAGGACACCATACAACCCCTTAAGACATCATATGGTCCAAAAGGGTCATATGGTGTGCTAAGGGGTCATATGGTGTCGTTAGGGGTCATGTAGGGTCCTAGTGGTGCCACACATGTATTACAACACCATATGACCCATTAAGACACCATATGACCCCTTAGGACATCATATGCTCCTAATGGATCATGTGGTGTGATAAGGGGTCACATGATGTCGTTAGGGGTCCTAATTGGGTCACACGTGTTACAACACCATATGACCCCTTAGGATATCATGCATGGTCCTAAGGAGTCATACAATGTCATTGGGGGTCATGTGGGGTCCTAATGGGGCCGCACATGTGCTAGAACACCATATGACCCCTTAGGACATCATATGACCCCTTAATATATCATATGGTCATAAGGGGTCATGTCATGTACTAAGGGGTCGTATGTTGTCATTATGGGTCTTTGGGGTTCTAATGGGGCCACACATGTGTTAGAACACCATATGACCCCTTAGGACACCATATGACCCCTTAGGACATCATATGGTCCTAAGGGGTGATGTGGGGTGATGTGGTATGGTAAGGGGTCATATGGTGTCATTAGGGGTCTTGTGGGGTCCTAATGGGTTTGCACATGTGTTAGAACACCATATGACCCCTTAGGACATCATACGACCTCTTAGGACATCATATGGTCCTAAGGGGTCATGTGGTGTGCTAAGGGGTCATATGGTGTCATTAGGGGTCATGTGGAGTCCTAATGGTGTTGCATGTGTTACAACACCATATGACCCACTAGGACACCATATGACCCCTTAAGACATCATATGATTCTAAGGGGTCATGTGGTGTGCTAAGAGGTCACATGATGTCGTTAGGGGTCACGTGTGGTCCTAATTGGGCCACACATGTGTTACAACACCATATGACCCCTTTCGATGTCATACATGGTCCAAAGAGGTCATATGGTGTCATTGGGGGTCATGTGGGGTCCTAATGGGGCTGCACATGTGTTAGAACATCATATGCTCCCTTAGGACATCATATATGGTCTTAAGGGGTCATATGGTGTGCTAAGGGGCCTTATATGATGTCATTAGGGGTTATGTGGGGTCCTAAGGGGGAGAGAGAGGGATATATATATATATATATATATATATATATATATATATATATATATTTAAAGAGGGTAGGAATACAATGCACTAAGATATTGAGAGACTATATATGCATATATTTTACATACATATATGTATACATACACTACACATATTATATCATATACATACATATTATATATACATATATATACATACTATACATATGCATACACATATTATATACATAAATATGTATTTGTATATATTAGGATGTCTTTATGTTGACATAATCCGTACAGGTTTTGTTCTCTCTAAACCTCATACGTGCTATTGTTTCTACAAACCTCGTACGCGCTATTAGTAAAACAAAACCCATATGCGTTTAGTGCATTTAGGCTTGTGATTAGGCTTGGATGACAAGGATGAGGGTTGGAAGTTTGATTTGCCTCCATTTCCCTCCTTTTTGACATGTTTTGTTTTATCATATTGGTTTCTCGACTTTCTCATCATCAGGTTTACACCTCATCAACTGGGTATTTCTAAAATTGTCACCATATTTTCACCCATCTTCTGAGCTTTCTAACCATATTTTAAAAAAAAAATTTGAACAACATTAACATATTAATCTTGAATTTATTTTATCGATGTCTCCATAGTTCTGAGAGACATATGTGTACCATTTTTTTAATAACTTTTGATCTACTTATCCAAATTTAAAAACTTTATATATTATTGTAGTGCACTTGATTCTTTACACTTCAAAAAAAATTTGTATTTTCGATTATTTTGGTGCAAGTTACGCTTTGCACACGAACAGGTACCTGATTTTCAGTATGTGCTCGATTCAAAAAATCATAAAAAAAAATACTCAACAAAAAATTACAAAAAATAAACAACTTCTAGTGCTCACTTTTAACTATCTTTCTACCAAAGGATTTGTCAAAATATTAAATTTAACTGACTTTTTTGATGCGCACGTCAAACACTATGTTATGTTTTTTAGAAAAAATCAGTATATGTTTTTCAGAAAAAATGATATATGTTTTTTGTGCACGAAATATTTGACCCCCTTAATCTTATCCAATTTCTAAAAAAAATAGTAGTTTGGAAACTAGATTCAAAGTACTACAATCTTTGTTCTTTGAGTATCTTCATATTTTGAGTGGATGACTCTCAATTTTTTCCTCCAAGTTCAGGTTTAGTTGATTTCAAAAAAAAAAGTGTCCACTTATACCCCCTTTTTGCACACCATCTTGGTGCACTTACCCCTTTCATTCTAAAATTTTTCAAAAAAATGATAAACTAAAGAATAAAAAAATATAACAATAAATATATTTATTTTTTAAACTACAAAAATAAAACAAAATTAAAAAAAAAATTAAAAAAAGAAAAAAAATGTACATACCTGGAAAAACAAGGGCTGACACTAAGCTCCTTGTGTAGCTCAATCAAACTCCCAAAGCTCCTCTGGTTGCAAATGAGAGTGGGTCACCAAAAAAACTGTTTATATAACCGATAGTCCAACCGGAGTGAGTCCGACCGAACTGACTATCGACACCATTTTGGCGCCACACAGCTGGGGGGTAGTCCAATTGAACTACCCCTAGTTAGCATGAAGTGTGACACAACTCCATGCTTTTGCCCACATATTAGAGTGGGCAACAAGACAATTTAGATGCTTCTCATTCCTAGGAATTGAATATTGAATTTGGCTATGAATACATATTTTCAGCATGTATTTTCTATTGGATATCCTTCAATTATGATGTTAATAAAAGCATCACATATACTTTTATGTTTTCTTTTATTAAAATAATATACAATTTTAAATATTGTATACAACGATTTCATTGAAAACTTGGAATGCATAAGTAGACGACTATAAATAAAGATTTAGAATAAATTCGATTAATTTCATTTGTAAAGCTGAATTGTACAATTTGAATTGTGAATATTTTCATATACAAGATAAGAAATTCTATATAAAATAAACATAGAAAATATACAATTAAGTACAACAATACTATAGACAAAATACTTCAAGACTTCAAATTGTTATCATAAATGTTTGGGCACTAGTGTACAGATATTTGTTGCAAATGAGTTTTAGGCCTTGATCTCCTAAAATGATTTGCCAATCTTTTAGTCAAAATTACCCATTTAGTACATTTTTCATAGCTTTTAGTCTTATTAGTGACTAAAACTATCTTGGGAATTTATCGGGGGTTATAAGGTTCCTAGAATTGATGATCATTACAATATTGGCTTCATAACTTAGATTCAGAGTACTAGATTTTGAAAAACTTGAATAGTTTAGAAATTAGATTTAGAGTACTACAATTCTTGTTCTTTTCATATCTTGAAATTTTGAGTGCATGAATCTCAAATTACTCATCCAAGATCAGGTTAAGTTGATTTAGAAAAAAAGTTGTCACTTTTGACCCCCTTTTTTATCACTATCTTGGTGCACTTACTCCATGATCATCATAAGATTCATTTGTACCTCAAATTAGGACTAAAATAAAATGGCAAAATGTGTATCTCTATGTAATTTCACATTTAGTTTTAGGTCCCTTCCCCCAGCTATTTATCTACTCATTATATGTGTTCTAGTGGAGTTTTTTTTTTGATGTACTTATCTCTTTGTGTTATCCATATGGTTATATATACATATCCATTCACCTTATCTTATCTATAGTTTTATTTATTAATGTACACATTTTCTTTTACACATTACCATTTTTATTTGATGTTTTACGTGTTCCAATCAAGACTAGAGTAATAAGTCAATCTTAGGGTATTACATTATAACAATTTAATTTTAAATTTAAATATTTAAATTTAATTGTTACTTGCAAATTATTCCACTCTAAGGGCCAACTAAATATAGTTTTGTATTGTATTATCCTTCCTTATTTTAAAGTCATTTAATATATTCACTTTGACAATTAAAGAATAGTCTCTCAATTTTAAATCAATTCATATATATACACACACCTTAATTGGTGGATTTAATAAAATCTAAGACTATATGATCACTTTTAAGAGCATTTAAATGACTAAAGAATGTTGTCTCCGATCATTCCTCTTTGTTTTTTAGGATTAACATAAGAGAACATGCATTATTTAGTATTTTAAATATCTCAAGCCTTTTGATACTAAAATTTTGCTAGTTACTAGATGAAATTTTTAGGTGAAAAGATATATTTGTGATTGCAAATATGATTCCAACCCTAAAATTTGATTCTACATTGTTAAAATAAAATATTTTGGTTATAGAATAAATGATAGTCAAGGATAGTTTATTCCTAATCTAATAACCACTACTAGAGATGCAATTGATTGATCCACCTTTCTCACTAGCCATCCTTCATCGAAGGTGTTCAGTTCAGTGGGTTGGCATCCTTTCCTCAGCATGGATTCCATCTCCTTCAACTCTCTCTAGTCTCCCACACCGGAGGTGAAGGATAGAGGGACACCTAGTGAGAAGTTGGATTGCAACTATAATACAACTGGTTGATCCACTTATTTTTACCCCCATCCTATCACGTGAGAACCATGGGTGAGGGCAAGTTTCACCCTTGGAAGGTAATTAGTTATCAAGACCGTTGGATCATCACTCTCTACTACTAGCTCGAAAACACTCCCTACTACTTGCTCAAGAACACTCCCTACTACTTGGCAGGATAGACTAATCCTGTTAACAGCTTCAGCCCTGGGCTTAGGCAGTAGGCTTCTCCCTCTTAGGTGTAGGGGAGAAAGAACACAAGACAACAAAAACACAAAGATATAATAATAGATAAGCAATTTATATTATTACCAAAATAGATTTTATAATAGTTTATAAAAATGCCTTCAGAAAATAGAGCTGCCCATTACTACTTTCTGCATTATACATTCATTCATAAAACAGAGTTTCTCCTACCTTGTACCCACACAAAAATAGAGTATTACATTACAACTCTCTTTTAAAACATAGCCTTCTTCACAACAATAAAAGATGTTTCTAGAATGCGCGCCTAAAACTCGAACCATCTAGATGCATAAAAAAAAAATAGAGTAGAAGAAGATATGAGAAAGAGGAGTAAATGTGGTGGTTGGAGCAGATAAGCTACGGAGGCAGGGAAGATGAGAAAGAGGAGTAAATGCGGTGTTTGGAGTAGATAAGTTACAGAGGCAGGGAAGATTAGTGGAGTCCAGCTGGAGTCCACGTACGCCAACACTCCCCCTTAATCTTCACTGCCATATATGTCTACAATACCAATTCCTTCTCGGAGGTGTTCAAAAATATTCTTTGCAAGTGGCTTTGTGAAAATGTCTGCTAGTTGTTCATTGGACCTACAAAACTGAAGATATATGTCACCATTATTCACCAATTCTTGAATAAATTGATATCTTGTATCAATATGCTTGCTCCATTTATGAAAGAAGTGATTTTTAGATAAAGCAATTGCATAATTGTTATCACAATAAATTTTAGTATGTTCTTCTTGTTGATGCCCCAAATCTGAAAGTACTCTCCTCATCCATACTTCTTGGCAAGCTGCTGATGTGGCTGCAACATACTCTGCTTCAGCTGATGAGAGGGTGACAATTGGTTGTTTCTTTGATGCCCAAGAGATAACATTGGAACCAAGATGAAACATATACCCGTAAGTGCTTTTTCTATCATCCATGCTACCTCCCCAATCACTATCTATATATCCAATCAGTTTGTAGTCATCTGAAGTTGTATATAGAATCCCAAAACTCTTTGTTCCAGCTATATACCTTAAAATTCTTTTCACAGTTTTCCAATGTGATTCTTTTGGTTTATCCATGAATCTAGAAATAAGACTAACCCCATACATAATATCCAGCCTTATGGCAGTTAGATACATGAGGCTGCCAACTAATCTTTTGAATAAAGTTGCATCAACACTAGGACTTTTGTCATCCTTACTAAGTTTTAAACCCAAAGCAACGGGTGTAGGTGCTGGATTCACATTTATTATCTTAAATCTCTTCATCAAATCATTAGCATACTTGCTTTGACATATGAAAATGCCTTGATTAGTTTGACTTACCTCCATGCCAAGAAAGTATCTCATGAGCCCCAAATCAGTCATATCAAATTCCTTTTTCATGGCTGTCTTGAATGAGTCAATGGACATGTTACCTATGAATATCAAATCATCTACATACAAACAAACTATCAAGATTTCTTTTTTATCATTCACTTTGACATACAAAGTTGGTTCATTGCCACACTTGCCAAAACCATTGTTCACAAAATAAGAATCTATCCTGCTGTACCAAGCTTTAGGAGCTTGCTTCAAACCATATAGTGCCTTTTTCAATTTGTATACCTTATGTTCTTGTCCCAAAATTTCATAACCAGGTGGCTGATTTACATACACTTCTTCTAAAATAACATTCAAGAATGCTGATTTAACGTCCATTTGGAAAACTTTCCATTTGTTTTAAGTTGCTACAGATAAGACCATTCTTATTGTATCCAATCTTGCCATGGGTGTAAATATTTCATTGTAGTCTATACCCGGTTGTTGTGCAAAGCCTTTGGCCACTAGTCTTGCCTTGTGTTTCTCTACTTTTCCATCAGCATTATACTTTGTTGTGTAAACCCACTTAACTCCAATCACATCCTTGTCTTTAGGAAGCTCAACTAGATCCCAAGTTTGATTCTTTTCAATGGATTGGATTTCTTCATCCATGGCTGCAATCCATTTGTCATCTTTAACAACATCTTCAAAGTAAATTGGATCAGCTTGTATTAGGAATGCAAAATTAGTGCATATATCATCATTTCCAGCCTCTTGGATTTCATCATAAATCTCCCTTAGACTACGTGTCTTCTTTGAAGTGTTTATGGATCTTGATCTTAGTGATGCAAGAGTTGGATTAGAAGATTCATTGCTGTTATTACTAGCTGGTGTTGTAGCATTTGGAGTGCTAGGTTCTCTAGAAGGTGTTGTAGGTGCATTTGCTTATGTAGTAGGATTCTCAACTTGAGTTTCATTCTCTTCATTCTCTTGTGGAACACTAGCTACAATTATAGTTGTTTTGTCTATGCTGCCATCCCATGCTTCATCTTCAACAAACTCAACATCACGACTTATAATCAACTTCTTTGTGATAGGATTGTACAACTTATATGCCTTGGATTGTTCACTATATCCCACAAATATGCACTTCTCTCCTCTATCATCTAGTTTCTTTCTCAACTCTTGAGGTATCAAGGAGTATGCCACACAACCAAAAACTCTTAAATGTGATATGTTATGCTTCCTTTTACTCCAGGCTTCTTCTGGTGTTTTATTTATCACTGCTTTTGTTGGACACCTATTTAATATGTATACCGAGCATGCAACCACTTCCGCCCAATACTCATTTGGTAGATGTTTTGCTTTTATCATACTTCGTGCCATTTCCATAATTGTTCTATTCTTTCTCTTAGCTACTCCATTTTGTTGAGGAGTATACCTTGCTGTAAATTTTTTATTTATGCCATTTTCTTTGCAAAATTTTTGAAAATCAATTGAAATGTACTCTCCACCTTGATTAGTTCTCAATGTTTTAATATAGTATCCACTTTCTTTCTCAACTTTTGCCTTGAACTCCTTAAAAATAGCAAATACATCTAATTTATATTTCAAGAAATAAACCCATACTTTTCTGCTGAAATCATCAATGAATGTCAAGAAATAAAGCTTTCCACTTATGGAAGGTGTTTGCATAGGTCCGCAAAGGTCTGATTGTACTATCTCAAGTGGATGTTTTGCCCTATAAGACTCTCCAACTGGAAATTGTTTTCTATGTTGCTTTGCCAATATGCAACTCTCACATGTGGTCTTAAGTGGCTCTATTGGTGGCAGCCCATATACCATTTTCTTCTTGTATAACAGTTGTAACCCTTTGAAGTTTAAATGCCCAAACCTTAAATTCCATAACCAAGTTTCATTTTTATATGAGGGTTTGCAAGCTAATTCAACAACCTTTTGTAATCCTTGAGGCTCTACAAATAGTTGACTTTGAATTCTTAATGGAAACATCCTGTTTTTTGTCATTTCTACTTTTGCAATCAGCCTATTGTTTGGTTTCTTGTCTAGAATCACACATTCACCATTTTCAAAGTATATTCTATATCCTTTTTGCACTAGTTATCCAATGCTTATGAGGTTGTGTTGCAATCTAGGAACATAATATACATCAGAAATATGCTTCTCTTCACCTTGCTTAGTTCTTATGTTAATTGACCCTTTGCCCATGACTAAAACTCGTTGATCATTTCCCAATTTTACTTCTGATTTTACTGAGTCATCCATTGTTGCAAACATCTCCTTCTTACAACTCATATGATTACTACAACCGCTATCTAGGAACCATACTTCTTTGGAACTCTCTTGTGCTACATTGCATGTTATCAATATGGTGTCTTGCTCACTAGTGTTTGTCTAGTTTTCATTTGTAAAATGTGCCTTTTGCTTGTTCATATCATATTGTTTTTTCTACATTCTGATGCAAAATGCCCAAATTTATTGCAATAATGACATTGGATGTTTGATTTATCATACCTTTCTCCTTGATGATGGCTATGAGAATGACTGCTCCCCCTTCCTCTTGTTGGTGTAGAATGGGCATGTGGGCTCGATGCTAGTCTTCTACTTTCAAATTGTGTATTTTCTCTTCCTCCCCTTGGTGTAAACATCCTCTACCTCTGCTGTGATTTGATCTCCCTCTTGTTTTGCCAAATGAAAGTTGAGTATTGAATGCATTTTCCAATGATGATGTCCCTGATTGATTTATTCTTTGCTCATGCACTAAGAGTGACCCCATTAATTCATCTACTGATAGTTGAGAAAGATCTTTGGCCTCTTGAATGGCTATTACAACTGCATCAAACTTGCCATGAAGACTTCTAAGTATTTTCTCTACAATCTTTTGATCTTCAATAGTGTCACCATAGGACCTTAACTGATTTACTATTGACATTGCATGAGTGAAAAATGAATCTATTGAATCTGAGTCCTTCATTTGCAGATTTTCAAAATCCCTTCTAAGTATTTGTAATTTTGCCATTATTACCTTGCATGTGCCTTGGTATGTTGTTTGCAAACTGTCCCATGCTTGCTTTGATCTTGTGGCAGCTGCAACATTTGGAAAGATTGATTCCTCCATTGCTTGTTGAATGAAAAATAATGCCTTTGCATCTTTCTTCTTGTTTTCCTCTAGCAAGTCTTTCTCAGCTTGTGAAAGTGCTTGATATGCTTGTTGATTTGGTGGTTCAGGGAACCCATTTTCAACAAAGTTCCAAATACCCTGGGAGCAAAATAAGGTTTTCATTTTAATACTCCAATAGTCATAATTTTTTCCATTAAAAATTGGAATCTGTGGTTGTGAAATACTTCCACTTGTTCCTGCCATAATTTTTTAGAATAAAACTTTGCCTTTGCAGAGTTCTCTGTTTGTTTCTACACGAGTCCCTTCTACCTTAATTAAACTTTGACTTTCCTTACTAGTTTACACTTTTGAATAATGACAACTTCTCTCTTTCTTTATCAACAATAATATATATCTAGTAGCTTTGATCTAGTAGCTATGTTAACTTTCAACAGCAACAAGTTGTTTGTTACCTCTGTGTCTTCTCCACACATCAATATTATCTTCAACAACTTCACCTCATAGAGATGATTGCTTGCAGACTGGCTGCCTTCTCTATTTGCCTTTATCTGCAACTTTTGCCCTAATTTCCCTGCTCTGATACCACTCTGTAGGGGAGAAAGAACACAAGACAAAAAAAACATAGAGATATAATAACAAATAAGCAAAAGTAATTTATATTATTACCAAAACAAATTTTATAATAGTTTATAAAAATGTCTTCAGAAAATAGAGCTGCTCATTACTACTTTCTACATTATACATTCATTCATAAAACAAAGTATTACATTACAACTCTCTTTTAAAACAAAGCCTTGTTCACAACAATAAAAGATGTTTCTAGAATGCGCGCCTAATACTCGAACCATCTAGATGCATAAAAAAAAGCAGAGTAGAAGAAGATATGAGAAAGAGGAGTAAATGCGGTGGTTGGAGTAGATAAGTTACGGAGGCAGGGAAGATTAGTGGAGTCCAGCTGGAGTCCACGTACGCCAACATTAAGCAGGATCTTCCCTTCCCTCAGGTTGCATGCTTTCATTGAGTAAAGAAGATGCGAACCAATGATTATAAGATTAAGCATCCTTATCCTCATATTTAATTTCATAAAATGACATGCATTAATTGTTCTATATTTTAATTTTCATCTCTCTCTCTAAATATATAACACTTAAATTTTTAATTTTTAAAATTATTTTATTTAAAAATTAAAGATAAAAGAAATGTAAATTATCATCAATTTTTAAAATATCATACGATAATGATAAGAAAACATTGAAAGACTATTTTTTATCAAATCAAAGAAAAAAATTCAATGCATAAAATATTATAAATTAGAGACTTAGAATAAAAATAAATAATTAAAAAAAGAGTTTTTTTCAAAGTAATTAACCAAAGTGAATTCTCAATCCTTCTAATTTATGCATATAATTAGTCTTAAATGCAAGGAATATTTCTAGTTTGCTTGGATAACTAGATATTGTGTGAAGTCATTATCATAGAGGAAGGAGCATATGATTATTTATAGACCTTCATTTTTCTTGTTAAATCATCTTCATAATCGATCACTTATTGGTAAAATCATTCATATACCTTTTGTTTGCTTATTAAATCATCTTCATACTTGATCTCTTATTTCTAAAATCCTTCATACACCTTTTTTTTTGGCTTGTTAAATCATTTTCATACTCTACCTCTTATCGCTAAAATCCTTTAAAGACATTTGCTTTCCTTGTTAAATCATCTTCATGCTCTATCTCTTGTTGCTAAAATTGAGTTCAAAATAGAAATGAATAGAGAGAAATGCAAAAGAAAGGTGTTGCAAACTAGTGCTAGGATCCAAGGTAAGCACAACCTCCACATTGTCATACTTTGTATTGACCTTTTCTCCCTTTTCTTGAAAGAGCCTAAATAATAATGTCTTCATTAGTTTGGTGCAGGAGTTGGCTCTGTAAATGTGGATTTAAAGGAGAAATGGATAGCAGTGATTGGAGATGCAGACCCTGTTGTATTTAACAATTAAGCTAAGAAGTGCATATTTACAAAACTGGTTAATGTGTTTCCCTTGAGAGAAGAGCAACTGAGATATTTTGATGAGATCAGTGGGAGTCAACTCTATAGTCCTCATGGTAGACACCCTTATTCAAATTCATAAATACCACTAGGAGGATTCTATGCTCTCACTGATGGAGATCATTATTGTTACTGATTGATAGTTCTATGCAGAGTACATATTCTATAGAACAACATGATTTGTGTTATTGGATTGAGCGAAAAAATCCAATTCATGAGCTTGCTCTTCAGAGTGAAGCTCTATGCTTTACTTCGGCCTCCTTTTACCTTTATGTCACAACCCTCCTTTATCATTTTTTTTGATTTAAATACAAAACTTTATTTATACGCTTTGGATGAATTATTGAATATTGTAAGGGAATAAATTAATAAACCACACACACATGGAAAATGCATATATATTTTAATTTAGTTATTTAATTTCCCTCACATTAAGGCACATGTTGTAGGAGGAATAAGAAGCTTCTAGAGGCTTCTCCACCTCCTTGCATGTAACTCCTCCCACTAAGCCCAATTAATTTGCATGGAGGCCAAATTGGGAGAGAATCTCATTTTTTTCAATTTAAAATTAGGTAGTGGGAATTTGAAATTTGCTTTATAAAATAGGTACAAGTTTCAAAAGAAAAGCTAGCTATTCCATAAGAAAATTCTGCAATTTCTCCTTTGTAGTCCATTTTTCATTTGCAGCCAAGGTTTTGTTGGGAGGATTTCTCTTCAATTTGGAGGATCAAGGAAGACTCTACACCATTTTTGCAAGCATCCAGGTTCCTTCAAGCTTAGTTTGTGCATCTTGTTCTTGTTGTAGATTAGATTAGATTATTTTATGAAACTATAATGGGAACCACTCATTTAAAAGGAAGCAAGAATTCAATGGAAACACTAATTTCAACAAGGGTCAAAGGAATAACTCTTCCGAAAGGAGACCACCGCCTAATCAATATCAGAGGAATGGAAATGATAATAACAGGGGCAACAATAACAGGGGCAATGATAACAGGGGCAATAATAACAGGGGCAATGATAACAGGGGCAACTATAACAGGAATGACCAGCAGAACAGGATAACTTATCCACCCAGGGGAAATGAAACAAGGAATGATCCCCCTAGAAATCAAGGTAGGAGAGGTCCTCTAGGCGGATGCTTTATGTGCGGGGAGAACCATTTTGCTAGAGATTGCCCCAGGATGCAAGGACAAATTAGAGCCAATCAACCCCAACAAGGGCCCCAACAGAGGATTCATGCAGCAGTTAGGAACCAAAGAAGGAGATACCAGAATGTTCCCGTGGAAACTACAGGTACACTATTTGAACGACCAATATCAATTTTAATTGACACTGGATCATCTGAATGTTTCATCTCACCTGAATTAGTGAACAAATATGCATTAAAAGTTAATCAAATGGAGTCATCATGGACGGTTCAATATGGGGATAAGGCAACTAGAGAAGTAACTAAGTGTTTACCAAGGGCAAAGGTACAATTCCCTGAGTTCGAAACAAGGGTAGATCTCTATGTGGCACCCTTAGGACTATATGATGTAATTATGGGAATGAGTTGGTTAGCAGACCACCAAGCTAATGTAGATTGTTATAGCAAAATTGTGGAATGTTTGGATGATGGGGGGAAAAGGGTCAAAATCCAAGGAAAGTTTAAACCCATTAATATAGAAACTATCTCAGCAATGCAATTAAAGAAGGAAAGGAGAAGAGGAGGACAAATCTTTATGGTTGAAATTGATGAAGGAAAGGAGGAAAATACCCCAACTTTTGAAAATACCCCTTTCTTAAAGGAGTTTAGGGATGTTTTTCCAGAAGAACTACCCGCTTTACCCCCTAAGAGAAAGTTTGACTTTTCTATCGAAGTACTCCCAGGAGCTGAACCAGTATCAAAGGCACCTTACCGAATGAACACAACCAAATTACAGGAGCTCAAAATGCAATTAGAGGAACTCTTAGCTAAGGGATTAATAAGGCCAAGTGTATCACCATGGGGAGCGCCAGTTTTATTTGTTAAGAAGAAGGATGGAACCTTAAGGCTATGCATCGACTATAGGATGTTGAACAAAGTTACCATAAAGAATAGGTATCCCTTACCTCGCATAGAGGACCTTTTTGACCAAATGAAAGGAGCGGCAGTTTTCTCGAAAATAGATCTTCGGTCAGGGTATCATCAACTCAGAATTAAGGAAGAAGACATTCCGAAGACAGCTTTCAGGACGAGATATGGACACTATGAATTCACAGTAGTTCCTTTTGGAGTAACTAATGCCCCAGCTGCATTCATGAACCTGATGAATAGCGTATTCCATGACTACTTGGATAAGTTTGTTTTGGTATTCTTGGATGACATTTTGATTTATTCTAGAAATGAAGAGGAACATTTAGCGCACCTACAAATTGTTTTGCAAAGATTGAGAGAACATAAGTTATATGGAAAATTGTCCAAATGCGCCTTCTTTGAGGAAAAGATTCACTATCTTGGGCATATAATATCAAAGGAAGGAATAGCAGTCGACCCAGATAAAATAAAGGCGATAGTAGAATGGCCAATCCCTAAGAATGTTTCAGAGGTAAGAAGCTTTATGGGGCTAGCAGGTTACTATAGGAGGTTTGTGGAAGGATTCTCTAAGATAGCAAATCCCATCACCTCGTTGCAAAGGAAGGGCAAAAGGTTTGTATGGACCGAGCAAAGTGATAAGGCATTTCAAATCTTGAAGGGAAAACTAACTTCAGCACCCATTCTAAAGGTACCAGACCCAAATGGACACTTCACAGTTGTAACAGATGCTTCTATTGAAGGGTTAGGAGGAGTACTTGTCCAAGATGAAGGGGTAGTGGCTTATGAATCTAGGAAGCTAAAAACTCATGAAGTCAATTATGCACCCCACGACTTAGAGTTGGCAGCAATTGTGCATGCCCTGCAAAAGTGGAGACACTTCTTACTAGGGAAGCCCTTTGAGCTTAAGTCGGACAACCAAGGACTAAAATACATCTTTACCCAACCTCACTTAAATGCCAGACAAAGAAGGTGGTTAGAGTTTCTAAGTGAATATGACTTTGAGATTGAATATATTAAGGGGAAAGAAAATAGGGTGGCAGATGCCTTAAGTAGGAGAAGGCACTTGATGACTATAGCAACCTTCAAAACCTCCTTCAAAGGGCAAGTAATGGATGAGCAAGGACATGACCCATGGTATGAGCAAGTCAAATTAACTATAAGACACAACCCGACCGACCCTAAGGTCGAAGGGTATACATTTGATGAAGATGGACTACTCAGATACAATAACAGAATCTATGTTCCTAATTCAGGGAATTTAAGGGAAGTAGTTTTATCGGAGGCTCACAATGCCCCTTATTCAGGCCACCCAGGAGTTAACAAACTTTATGCAGATCTAAAGAAGTTATACTTTTGGCAAGGGTTGAAGAGCGATATTGTCAAGTATGTAGCTAAATGTTTGGAATGTCAAAGAGTAAAGGCAGAACATAGGCACCCAGCTGGATTGTTACAATTGCACGATGTACCCCAGCATAAGTGGCAAGTTATTAGTATGGATTTTGTACAGGGGCTACCCATGTCACCTTCTAGGCATGATGCAATAATGGTAGTAATTGACAAGCTCACTAAGGTGGCACACTTTATACCAGGAAATCTGACAGATGATGCACCCACCTTGGCTAGACGTTTCATTAAGGAGATAGTTAGGTTGCATGGAGTACCAGAGAAAATCATATCAGACAGAGATGCAAGATTCACTTCCAGGTTTTGGACCACTCTTCAATCAGCTCTAGGGACTCAACTAAATTTTAGCACCGCATACCACCCGGAAACGGACGGTCAGACAGAAAGGACAAATCAGATTATGGAAGACCTGCTTCGTATGTACTGCATGGACCAACAGAGAAAATGGGAAGAGTACCTACCTTTGGTAGAGTTTGCCTACAATAATACATATCAAACATCTTTGGGAATGGCACCTTTTGAAGCTTTGTATGGTAGACCATGTCGAACACCCTTGAGTTGGGATAGTCTTGAGGATAGAGTGATTATTGGGCCAGATATGTTGAAAGAAATGGAAAGGAAAACTAAGGAAATTAGGCAAAGGTTGAAGGAAGCCTCGGATAGGCAGAAAAGTTATGCAGATAAAAACAGAACACCAAGGGAGTTTGAAGTAGGAGAGAAAGTCTTCCTAAGGGTTAGGCCACACAAGAGTTCTATAAGATTTGGGAAAAAGACTAAGCTTGCACCTCGTTATGTCGGACCCTTTGAAATATTGGGAAGAATTAATCCAGTTGCTTATCGGTTGGCCTTGCCTCCCCAATTGAGCCGAATCCATGATGTCTTCCATGTATCTCTTCTTAAGAAGTATGTACCTGACGAGAAACACATTTTGAATTGGGATGCCTTGCAGGTCCAAGAAATGGGGGGAATAATGATAGAGCCATTCAGAATCTTGGAGAGGTGCCAGTGCCAGTTGCGCAACAAAGAGGTTGATCAGTGCAAGGTGCAATGGGACCAGTACGACGAAAAGAATGCCACGTGGGAGGATACTAAGGAGATGCAGCAGCTATTTCCCTTTTTATTTTGAACATGAACTATAAACTCTTTTGAATGCATTTAATAAGTGCATCGGGACGATGCACAGATTAAGGGGGGGAGGATGTCACAACCCTCCTTTATCATTTTTTTTGATTTAAATACAAAACTTTATTTATACTCTTTGGATGAATTATTGAATATTGTAAGGGAATAAATTAATAAACCACACACACATGGAAAATGCATATATATTTTAATTTAGTTATTTAATTTCCCTCACATTAAGGCACATGTTGTAGGAGGAATAAGAAGCTTCTAGAGGCTTCTCCACCTCCTTGCATGTAACTCCTCCCACTAAGCCCAATTAATTTGCATGGAGGCCAAATTGGGAGAGAATCTCATTTTTTTCAATTTAAAATTAGGTAGTGGGAATTTGAAATTTGCTTTATAAAATAGGTACAAGTTTCAAAAGAAAAGCTAGCTATTCCATAAGAAAATTCTGCAATTTCTCCTTTGTAGTCCATTTTTCATTTGCAGCCAAGGTTTTGTTGGGAGGATTTCTCTTCAATTTGGAGGATCAAGGAAGACTCTACACCATTTTTGCAAGCATCCAGGTTCCTTCAAGCTTAGTTTGTGCATCTTGTTCTTGTTGTAGATTAGATTAGATTATTTTATGAAAATGAAATTCATTCGTGAAATTAGTTTCAGACTTTGATAAGAATTAGATTAAAATGTTTTAAATTGTTTATTCATTGTTTGGATTCTTGATTTTGGAAAATAAATTGTTGATTCATTATTCAGATTTTGATAAAATTTAGTTCAGATTTGGAGTAGATTAAAATGTTTGATAGAAAGAAAAATAAATTTGTTGATTCATTGTTTCAAACTTTGATAAAATTTAGTTTTAAATTTTGGAGTAGAATAGAACAAATTGTTGATTATTAGTTTCAGATTCTTGATAAGGAAGTAGATTAAATTTGCTTGACAAAGAATTAGATTCACTGTTTTTTTTAAAAAAAAAAATGTAATATTAAATCTAGATCCAGATTTAAATTGTTCCTCTTATTCTTTTTGATTCTTGCTAAGAAGAACCATCTTTCATCTCTCTGGTTATTGTTATCCAAATCTCATTTAAGGAGTATTCTTATTATTATTTTCTTTTTGAAAACTCTCTGTGGATTGAATAAAGAGCTCACTAAAATTACCAGTTGAATAAATCCTCCTGGACTCTGAGAATAACCCTGGAAACAAACCAATTTCCTGAGAAGTCTGAGAACAACTCCCTTCCTGTAATGGCTGGATAAATCTTTCTCTCTCTCTTTCTGTGATTCTGATTTAAAAAAAATAAAATATATATACATACATTAAAGGTCTGGTTTCTGTAAGGAGACAAACCAAGAATTACTCAGTTATTTTACCTGTTCTTACCTTCTTGAATAAAAATTATCCTGTAAAGAATTTGAAACCATATATATATTTATATATATATATATATATACAAATATATATATATATATATATATATATACATATATAGATTATATAACCCCATTGTCAATTTGCAATTTAAATGATACATTATCAATCACTACGTACGCACAGACCCCAAAATAACCGCACGTATGCACAGACCCCGAAAATAACCATACGAGCGCAGAAAGGCGTTACCGTAAGCCGACAGGGTTAGTGGTACCCCCACTACCCTGCGGTCACTGCAAGTGGCCGCAGGGGAGTGGAGGGGGCCACGTGGCCCCGTCAACCCCTACGGGCCTGCACATGCAGGACCGTAGGGAGTGGCGGGACCCGTGGTCCCCACCCCCGGTTCTATATACAATAATTAAAACGAGATTGCCATAGGAAATTTCGATGGAAGTTTAACATTCGATTTAACATTTAAGTATTTTTTTTGTGTATCGTTTTAAATTAAAATTAAATTAATTTCTTTTTTTATGTACATTTGTTTAGCTAAATTTAATTTCCTTAAAATTAACAAGAGTTGAATTCAATGTATTATTTCAAATCCTTAGAGAAATGAATGGATTATTTGACCCATAACTTTTGAGATAAGTAAAGTCTCATTATTATTCAATTTGGTCACTCATGAGAAATTTGTAACCTTATAACTAATTAAGTCTTGCGATAGAGAAAAACATTTCTGCATTTTGAATATAAATGACGTTACTTTTGCATTGCATTATGATTATTTCGTATTCCTTAATTTTCATGCGATTACTCGTAAGTTCACAATTATCATTACCATGCCAATACATGTATTAATCTAATTAATTGTAGAATAATGATATTCTTTGTTCAAATAGTATTTAAGGTTTAAAATTATGTACATCCATTTCATAATTATATTCAAGTATGATGTTAGTTTAGAAAACTAAACAAATGGAGTTGGAAAACTAAAACTAGCAGCGTTCGGTATATACGGTGCCTCTGGGTCACGCTTACGGGTAATGCCGTCGTGTTGAACTACTGCACTTAATGCCTAATAAAGCTGCATTAACGACGTCTGTGGCATCGTCCCTATAAATCGTCGGGGAGTAATAAGGGACATTTGGAAGTTAAAAATCCAAGGGGCGGGTAATCCCTCTTGGATCGATAATTTAATAAGATAACTTTTAATTGAATTCCACATCCGTTGAGATAAACCATAGTAAACCCCTCTTAGGGATGGTCAAGTTAAGAGCTCTCGTGAAATTTACTTATTTATTATTTAATTATTCACCTCGAAGGGATATTGGTGATTTGCAATTGGGTGATGCTCATGATAAGAATTAGGTTCTAGTTATTTTGTTAGGCCACAAGCAATGGGCCATCTTGAGCCTTCGCTTAAATGCTACCTTCGTGGGTAGCAACCGCAGAGAAACTGTCTGGGACACTGACCCTAGAAAGGGTTGCGTACCCACAAAAATCAGTTTACATCAAACCATAGATTAGAAAATAGAACTACATACTTTACGCCTTGACCCCGTGCCGAAGCGGGTATGTAGGCAGTCTTGGGATGGAGTTGTCCCTCGTACTCAGGCGTTCGTGGGTGGGGTCTAGGCTTGGTTGAGTAAGAATCCTAATTGAAAGATAAGTTAATCAAATTTAATCCAATGCATACTCGGAAGGAATCCCGTATGGATTCGCTTGACTTCCTGAGGCTTTAAGACAAATTCCGAGGCGGAATTCAAGCTTGTATTATTTTCTTATTACTCCTAAGGACGGCGACCTCGGTGCATTCTTGTTAGAAGAATGTAGTACTTAGTGAGTGGCTCAGGACCCGAATGGTCCCGATGAGTCTAAGTCTCTGGCCAGAGCATCTCCTATCCCGTTTGGATGGATGCCTACCCCGTATGGGTAGATGCCTATCCCGTATTGGATAGATGGAATTTACGTCCCGTATGGACAATTGCCTAACCCGTATGGTTAGAAGCTCATCCCGAATGGATGAATGCCCAATCCTATTGGATGGATGCCCAGAGTATGCAATTGAATAAAACATAATAAAGAAAAAAAAAAAAAAATATACTCAATTTTTGTTGGATGAATCATGGTGGGTTACTACATGTGGTATCAGAGCAAAGGTTCAAATCTAGGCCTTGTGCTCACTTCAATTTATTCAGCTAAGGGAATGTTTTACAATAATAGGAAATTAAATTTTATTCTACAAAAAAAAAGAAACTAACTACACAATTTAACTTTCAGGTAAAACCTAGAATGGCAAGAGGAAGAGGAAGAGGAAGAGGAAGAGGAAGAGGAAGAGGAAGAGGAAGAGGAAGAGGAAGAGGAAGGGGTAATGGGAGACGTACCAGGAGTCAAAGGGAGGAAAACCATGAGGAAAACCATGAGGAAAACCATGTGGAAAACCATGAGGAAGATCATGAAGAGGATCGACACAACCTAGGGAATAACGGAGATGGGGTTCAAGCTATAATCGACCTTCTAACTGAACAAAGAGATAAAATCAACTTCCTGGAACAATCACTACAGGATCTTAGGGAAAGGCAGAATGACTATGAGAATAGAAGCGGTACCGAGAATGGAAACCCTGGTAGCAATCAAGGAAATGTGATGGGTAAAGGAAAGGAAAATAACATATTAGAACTCTCCAAGGATTTGAAGAAAATCACCCCTCCTAAGTTTGATGGGAGGCAGATTGGTGAAGGGGCTGAGAATTGGCTAAATGAAATGGAGAAATATTTTGAGCTAAGAGATTTCAGCAAAACAACTAAGGCTTTATGGGGCTCCTATCAACTCACAGGGGAGGCGGCTAGTTGGTGGACCAACACCAAGGAACAAAATGGGTATAACAGGGATACAATCACATGGGATCAATTTGTTCACCATTTTCGAGATAGGTGGCTCCCCCAATTGTTCTTTGATGAGAAAGTGACAGAATTCCATAATCTACGTCAAGGGTCCCTATCCGTTCAACAATATTGGGATAAATTCGCCAAGTTGCTTAAGTATGTGCCTATGTACCAAAGGGATGAAGAAGGCCAAGCAAGGAAATTCATTTTGGGGCTGAATACCAACATAGGGGCAGAGGTTGATATGCATGGACCCAGAAACATGAATGAAGTTCTTGAAAAGTCTCTAAGGCAAGAGAGGAAGATTCAAACACTAGCAGGACGAAACTATAATGGGAACCACTCATTTAAAAGGAAGCAAGAATTCAATGGAAACACTAATTTCAACAAGGGTCAAAGGAATAACTCTTCCGAAAGGAGACCACCGCCTAATCAATATCAGAGGAATGGAAATGATAATAACAGGGGCAACAATAACAGGGGCAATGATAACAGGGGCAATAATAACAGGGGCAATGATAACAGGGGCAACTATAACAGGAATGACCAGCAGAACAGGATAACTTATCCACCCAGGGGAAATGAAACAAGGAATGATCCCCCTAGAAATCAAGGTAGGAGAGGTCCTCTAGGCGGATGCTTTATGTGCGGGGAGAACCATTTTGCTAGAGATTGCCCCAGGATGCAAGGACAAATTAGAGCCAATCAACCCCAACAAGGGCCCCAACAGAGGATTCATGCAGCAGTTAGGAACCAAAGAAGGAGATACCAGAATGTTCCCGTGGAAACTACAGGTACACTATTTGAACGACCAATATCAATTTTAATTGACACTGGATCATCTGAATGTTTCATCTCACCTGAATTAGTGAACAAATATGCATTAAAAGTTAATCAAATGGAGTCATCATGGACGGTTCAATATGGGGATAAGGCAACTAGAGAAGTAACTAAGTGTTTACCAAGGGCAAAGGTACAATTCCCTGAGTTCGAAACAAGGGTAGATCTCTATGTGGCACCCTTAGGACTATATGATGTAATTATGGGAATGAGTTGGTTAGCAGACCACCAAGCTAATGTAGATTGTTATAGCAAAATTGTGGAATGTTTGGATGATGGGGGGAAAAGGGTCAAAATCCAAGGAAAGTTTAAACCCATTAATATAGAAACTATCTCAGCAATGCAATTAAAGAAGGAAAGGAGAAGAGGAGGACAAATCTTTATGGTTGAAATTGATGAAGGAAAGGAGGAAAATACCCCAACTTTTGAAAATACCCCTTTCTTAAAGGAGTTTAGGGATGTTTTTCCAGAAGAACTACCCGCTTTACCCCCTAAGAGAAAGTTTGACTTTTCTATCGAAGTACTCCCAGGAGCTGAACCAGTATCAAAGGCACCTTACCGAATGAACACAACCAAATTACAGGAGCTCAAAATGCAATTAGAGGAACTCTTAGCTAAGGGATTAATAAGGCCAAGTGTATCACCATGGGGAGCGCCAGTTTTATTTGTTAAGAAGAAGGATGGAACCTTAAGGCTATGCATCGACTATAGGATGTTGAACAAAGTTACCATAAAGAATAGGTATCCCTTACCTCGCATAGAGGACCTTTTTGACCAAATGAAAGGAGCGGCAGTTTTCTCGAAAATAGATCTTCGGTCAGGGTATCATCAACTCAGAATTAAGGAAGAAGACATTCCGAAGACAGCTTTCAGGACGAGATATGGACACTATGAATTCACAGTAGTTCCTTTTGGAGTAACTAATGCCCCAGCTGCATTCATGAACCTGATGAATAGCGTATTCCATGACTACTTGGATAAGTTTGTTTTGGTATTCTTGGATGACATTTTGATTTATTCTAGAAATGAAGAGGAACATTTAGCGCACCTACAAATTGTTTTGCAAAGATTGAGAGAACATAAGTTATATGGAAAATTGTCCAAATGCGCCTTCTTTGAGGAAAAGATTCACTATCTTGGGCATATAATATCAAAGGAAGGAATAGCAGTCGACCCAGATAAAATAAAGGCGATAGTAGAATGGCCAATCCCTAAGAATGTTTCAGAGGTAAGAAGCTTTATGGGGCTAGCAGGTTACTATAGGAGGTTTGTGGAAGGATTCTCTAAGATAGCAAATCCCATCACCTCGTTGCAAAGGAAGGGCAAAAGGTTTGTATGGACCGAGCAAAGTGATAAGGCATTTCAAATCTTGAAGGGAAAACTAACTTCAGCACCCATTCTAAAGGTACCAGACCCAAATGGACACTTCACAGTTGTAACAGATGCTTCTATTGAAGGGTTAGGAGGAGTACTTGTCCAAGATGAAGGGGTAGTGGCTTATGAATCTAGGAAGCTAAAAACTCATGAAGTCAATTATGCACCCCACGACTTAGAGTTGGCAGCAATTGTGCATGCCCTGCAAAAGTGGAGACACTTCTTACTAGGGAAGCCCTTTGAGCTTAAGTCGGACAACCAAGGACTAAAATACATCTTTACCCAACCTCACTTAAATGCCAGACAAAGAAGGTGGTTAGAGTTTCTAAGTGAATATGACTTTGAGATTGAATATATTAAGGGGAAAGAAAATAGGGTGGCAGATGCCTTAAGTAGGAGAAGGCACTTGATGACTATAGCAACCTTCAAAACCTCCTTCAAAGGGCAAGTAATGGATGAGCAAGGACATGACCCATGGTATGAGCAAGTCAAATTAACTATAAGACACAACCCGACCGACCCTAAGGTCGAAGGGTATACATTTGATGAAGATGGACTACTCAGATACAATAACAGAATCTATGTTCCTAATTCAGGGAATTTAAGGGAAGTAGTTTTATCGGAGGCTCACAATGCCCCTTATTCAGGCCACCCAGGAGTTAACAAACTTTATGCAGATCTAAAGAAGTTATACTTTTGGCAAGGGTTGAAGAGCGATATTGTCAAGTATGTAGCTAAATGTTTGGAATGTCAAAGAGTAAAGGCAGAACATAGGCACCCAGCTGGATTGTTACAATTGCACGATGTACCCCAGCATAAGTGGCAAGTTATTAGTATGGATTTTGTACAGGGGCTACCCATGTCACCTTCTAGGCATGATGCAATAATGGTAGTAATTGACAAGCTCACTAAGGTGGCACACTTTATACCAGGAAATCTGACAGATGATGCACCCACCTTGGCTAGACGTTTCATTAAGGAGATAGTTAGGTTGCATGGAGTACCAGAGAAAATCATATCAGACAGAGATGCAAGATTCACTTCCAGGTTTTGGACCACTCTTCAATCAGCTCTAGGGACTCAACTAAATTTTAGCACCGCATACCACCCGGAAACGGACGGTCAGACAGAAAGGACAAATCAGATTATGGAAGACCTGCTTCGTATGTACTGCATGGACCAACAGAGAAAATGGGAAGAGTACCTACCTTTGGTAGAGTTTGCCTACAATAATACATATCAAACATCTTTGGGAATGGCACCTTTTGAAGCTTTGTATGGTAGACCATGTCGAACACCCTTGAGTTGGGATAGTCTTGAGGATAGAGTGATTATTGGGCCAGATATGTTGAAAGAAATGGAAAGGAAAACTAAGGAAATTAGGCAAAGGTTGAAGGAAGCCTCGGATAGGCAGAAAAGTTATGCAGATAAAAACAGAACACCAAGGGAGTTTGAAGTAGGAGAGAAAGTCTTCCTAAGGGTTAGGCCACACAAGAGTTCTATAAGATTTGGGAAAAAGACTAAGCTTGCACCTCGTTATGTCGGACCCTTTGAAATATTGGGAAGAATTAATCCAGTTGCTTATCGGTTGGCCTTGCCTCCCCAATTGAGCCGAATCCATGATGTCTTCCATGTATCTCTTCTTAAGAAGTATGTACCTGACGAGAAACACATTTTGAATTGGGATGCCTTGCAGGTCCAAGAAATGGGGGGAATAATGATAGAGCCATTCAGAATCTTGGAGAGGTGCCAGTGCCAGTTGCGCAACAAAGAGGTTGATCAGTGCAAGGTGCAATGGGACCAGTACGACGAAAAGAATGCCACGTGGGAGGATACTAAGGAGATGCAGCAGCTATTTCCCTTTTTATTTTGAACATGAACTATAAACTCTTTTGAATGCATTTAATAAGTGCATCGGGACGATGCACAGATTAAGGGGGGGAGGATGTCACAACCCTCCTTTATCATTTTTTTTGATTTAAATACAAAACTTTATTTATACTCTTTGGATGAATTATTGAATATTGTAAGGGAATAAATTAATAAACCACACACACATGGAAAATGCATATATATTTTAATTTAGTTATTTAATTTCCCTCACATTAAGGCACATGTTGTAGGAGGAATAAGAAGCTTCTAGAGGCTTCTCCACCTCCTTGCATGTAACTCCTCCCACTAAGCCCAATTAATTTGCATGGAGGCCAAATTGGGAGAGAATCTCATTTTTTTCAATTTAAAATTAGGTAGTGGGAATTTGAAATTTGCTTTATAAAATAGGTACAAGTTTCAAAAGAAAAGCTAGCTATTCCATAAGAAAATTCTGCAATTTCTCCTTTGTAGTCCATTTTTCATTTGCAGCCAAGGTTTTGTTGGGAGGATTTCTCTTCAATTTGGAGGATCAAGGAAGACTCTACACCATTTTTGCAAGCATCCAGGTTCCTTCAAGCTTAGTTTGTGCATCTTGTTCTTGTTGTAGATTAGATTAGATTATTTTATGAAAATGAAATTCATTCGTGAAATTAGTTTCAGACTTTGATAAGAATTAGATTAAAATGTTTTAAATTGTTTATTCATTGTTTGGATTCTTGATTTTGGAAAATAAATTGTTGATTCATTATTCAGATTTTGATAAAATTTAGTTCAGATTTGGAGTAGATTAAAATGTTTGATAGAAAGAAAAATAAATTTGTTGATTCATTGTTTCAAACTTTGATAAAATTTAGTTTTAAATTTTGGAGTAGAATAGAACAAATTGTTGATTATTAGTTTCAGATTCTTGATAAGGAAGTAGATTAAATTTGCTTGACAAAGAATTAGATTCACTGTTTTTTTTAAAAAAAAAAATGTAATATTAAATCTAGATCCAGATTTAAATTGTTCCTCTTATTCTTTTTGATTCTTGCTAAGAAGAACCATCTTTCATCTCTCTGGTTATTGTTATCCAAATCTCATTTAAGGAGTATTCTTATTATTATTTTCTTTTTGAAAACTCTCTGTGGATTGAATAAAGAGCTCACTAAAATTACCAGTTGAATAAATCCTCCTGGACTCTGAGAATAACCCTGGAAACAAACCAATTTCCTGAGAAGTCTGAGAACAACTCCCTTCCTGTAATGGCTGGATAAATCTTTCTCTCTCTCTTTCTGTGATTCTGATTTAAAAAAAATAAAATATATATACATACATTAAAGGTCTGGTTTCTGTAAGGAGACAAACCAAGAATTACTCAGTTATTTTACCTGTTCTTACCTTCTTGAATAAAAATTATCCTGTAAATAATTTGAAACCATATATATATTTATATATATATATATATATATACAAATATATATATATATATATATATATATACATATATAGATTATATAACCCCATTGTCAATTTGCAATTTAAATGATACATTATCAATCACTGCGTACGCACAGACCCCAAAATAACCGCACGTACGCACAGACCCCGAAAATAACCATACGAGCGCAGAAAGGCGTTACCGTAAGCCGACAGGGTTAGTGGTACCCCCACTACCCTGCGGTCACTGCAAGTGGCCGCAGGGGAGTGGAGGGGACCACGTGGCCCCGTCAACCCCTACGGGCCTGCACATGCAGGACCGTAGGGAGTGGCGGGACCCATGGTCCCCACCCCCGGTTCTATATACAATAATTAAAACGAGATTGCCATAGGAAATTTCGATGGAAGTTTAACATTCGATTTAACATTTAAGTATTCTTTTTGTGTATCGTTTTAAATTAAAATTAAATTAATTTCTTTTTTTATGTACATTTGTTTAGCTAAATTTAATTTCCTTAAAATTAACAAGAGTTGAATTCAATGTATTATTTCAAATCCTTAGAGAAATGAATGGATTATTTGACCCATAACTTTTGAGATAAGTAAAGTCTCATTATTATTCAATTTGGTCACTCATGAGAAATTTGTAACCTTATAACTAATTAAGTCTTGCGATAGAGAAAAACATTTCTGCATTTTGAATATAAATGACGTTACTTTTGCATTGCATTATGATTATTTCGTATTCCTTAATTTTCATGCGATTACTCGTAAGTTCACAATTATCATTACCATGCCAATACATGTATTAATCTAATTAATTGTAGAATAATGATATTCTTTGTTCAAATAGTATTTAAGGTTTAAAATTATGTACATCCATTTCATAATTATATTCAAGTATGATGTTAGTTTAGAAAACTAAACAAATGGAGTTGGAAAACTAAAACTAGCAGCGTTCGGTATATACGGTGCCTCTGGGTCACGCTTACGGGTAATGCCGTCGTGTTGAACTACTGCACTTAACGCCTAATAAAGCTGCATTAACGACGTCTGTGGCATCGTCCCTATAAATCGTCGGGGAGTAATAAGGGACATTTGGAAGTTAAAAATCCAAGGGGCGGGTAATCCCTCTTGGATCGATAATTTAATAAGATAACTTTTAATTGAATTCCACATCCGTTGAGATAAACCATAGTAAACCCCTCTTAGGGATGGTCAAGTTAAGAGCTCTCGTGAAATTTACTTATTTATTATTTAATTATTCACCTCGAAGGGATATTGGTGATTTGCAATTGGGTGATGCTCATGATAAGAATTAGGTTCTAGTTATTTTGTTAGGCCACAAGCAATGGGCCATCTTGAGCCTTCGCTTAAATGCTACCTTCGTGGGTAGCAACCGCAGAGAAACTGTCTGGGACACTGACCCTAGAAAGGGTTGCGTACCCACAAAAATCAGTTTACATCAAACCATAGATTAGAAAATAGAACTACATACTTTACGCCTTGATCCCGTGCCGAAGCGGGTATGTAGGCAGTCTTGGGATGGAGTTGTCCCTCGTACTCAGGCGTTCGTGGGTGGGGTCTAGGCTTGGTTGAGTAAGAATCCTAATTGAAAGATAAGTTAATCAAATTTAATCCAATGCATACTCGGAAGGAATCCCGTATGGATTCGCTTGACTTCCCGAGGCTTTAAGCCAAATTCCGAGGTGGAATTCAAGCTTGTATTATTTTCTTATTACTCCTAAGGACGGCGACCTCGGTGCATTCTTGTTAGAAGAATGTAGTACTTAGTGAGTGGCTTAGGACCCGAATGGTCCCGATGAGTCTAAGTCTCTGGCCAGAGCATCTCCTATTCCGTTTGGATGGATGCCTACCCCGTATGGGTAGATGCCTATCCCGTATTGGATAGATGGAATTTACGTCCCGTATGGACAATTGCCTAACCCGTATGGTTAGAAGCTCATCCCGAATGGATGAATGCCCAATCCTATTGGATGGATGCCCAAAGTATGCAATTGAATAAAACATAATAAAGAAAAAAAAAAAAAATATACTCAATTTTTGTTGGATGAATCATGGTGGGTTACTACACTTTAGTGATCTATGGCTAGAGTAGTCCAACTTAGAATTGAGTTTTTGAAGCAAATATTCAAAATCTTTTTTTTTTTTACCAATTTATAAATCCATTGAAATGAAAAGGGAAAATATCACTTGTTTGTTTAAAGGGCTATTATAAAGTTGGCGGCTCATTCTTGAAGTTTTTTTATTAGAATTTTTAAAAACAAATATGCAGTGAATTTGGTGTACTCCACACCTACAGTCCTGATCATATCCCATTTAGTACTAGTATATTTTTTCTTTGCATTAAAGTTAAATCTTTGCATTCTTCCCTTTCATTCACTGTGATATGAGAAAAGCATATATAGTGATTACATTTGATGAGTTGTTCATATTTATTATATTCACACATTTATTTTCTCTCAAATTATCAAGATCACATTACTAACAAATATCTAATTATTTACAAAGTATCATTGTGCTATCATGATTATGCTGCTTTGGAGATCAACTTCCATTTCAAACATTCAAGAAAATATAAAAAAATATATCAAGAAACAATGGAACAATCTAAGGTCTTTGATATGATATTAATGTTTGTCATTGAATTTGGTTCATGCATTATAGTTCTTCAATTTTATTTTGATTCACATTTTCATCCTTCTTAGTTAAATTCATTATGGAGGTGTTTGTTGAGGTTGATTTTTTCTTTAATCTATCCTTGCATCTTTGGGTAGTTCCTAGCATAATGATTCCTTCCACACACAAAACGTCTAGCTAATGGTCCTTATTGAATTTGATTCCTTCAAGGACCATTTCTCATTTCATTGAGTCATGATGGAAATATCGATATAAGATAACTCTTGTTAGAACCAATTATGCTATTAGTTCCTCTTTAAAACATTCTTCAAATTTTAATTTGTAAGTGGTTTACTTTTTAAAGATTTCATTCTTTGGTTCTTGATGATTTGATTTCTCCTCAAAATTTCTTTCCTTTTTGAAAGAATTGTTCTTCTTATTGTTAAAAGATTTCTTGCAACAATTGGAGTTTATATTTTTTTCCCCCTTTTAAAGACTATTCTAGCACTTTATTCATATTTTCATGATCATACACATCTACCTCTCCAACAATATTAGCATTCAACCCTAACAAAAATTCCTTGTTTGAATCCTCTCATCCATTTAATAAATTGACACATGTTAATAATTTTACAAACTTGTCCCATTATTATTGTACTCTTAAAGAATCTTATTGAAGGTTATAAAATTATGTCATAGGGTTGACCAACAAGAACATGTATTAAGGTATTTTAAATACCTCAAGCCTTTTGATATTAAAATTTTGTTAGTCACCAGATCAATTTTATAGATGCAAAGATATATTCATGGTTGTAAATGTGAGTTCAACTCTCAAACTTGATTCTCCATAGTCAAAACATTTTAGTTACAATATAAATGGTAGTCTGTTAGCTCCATTTTTAACAGTAAAATTTAAAATTTTTAGGTCAAACTTTAAAGTGCTAAAATCCTTGAACTAATAATCTTATGGCCGAAGAAGTTATAAATGAGGGGTTTTAAAATAAAAAAAATTATGATTTATTATCCTTCTTGATGAGTGTTGTCAATACAAGTTAAAATACCCATGCATTCCATCCGTGAAAACTTAGTTATTAAAGCTCATTCATCGAAGATTTAACAAGTTGGCCAAGTTTGTTCAAACACTTTCAATGATAAAGTCTTCATCGGCAAGTTGGTTTATTTTATAAAGAAGCCAATATACTTATATGAGACATATTTTCAAAGTTTCACTTAAAAAAAAATTCTCAATATTCCAATGTTACCAACATATCAACTCATTAATATCATTGGCAAGTTGTAGCACTTTCAAAAGTCACTAATTGACTGAAGATGTGGATGATAAATGAAGTAATATTTGTAAGATTGCCAACTTTGCAAAGTATAGAAAAACACCGATGCACTCTCAAAGTTAGTTATTCTAACTCATTTATTGACAATTTTATCAAGTTGCCAAAGAGCTAATGCATTCTTAAGCGAAAAGGTCGTTATTATTTCATCCATGATTGAGAAAAGTTGTGCAAGCTTCTGAAAGCACATATGCATTTTTCAAGGAAGAGTTAGTTATCATAACTGATTCTTATATTGCTTTGAAACTACATGCACTCAGTAAAACCAACTTGGTAACCATCAAGAAAATTTAAAGTGACAGTTGCAAAGCCGAGCTCTACAATCTTTGTCTCCATCCTCTCTACCTGCGCAAAATGGAAGCTTTCGAACAGGTTACGTTCACCCATCAAAATGCCTCAAATCGATGTGATCTCATGAAATGCAATGACTGCAAGACATGCACAAAATAAACTTGGCAAAAATTCTTTAGAAACTTTCAAGCAACTGCAAATGTCGTGTTGAACATGAATGTAAAATGTGGAAGCATACACAAGGCATATGAGTTGTTTGACAAAATGACTCAACGAAGTGTTGTCTCATGGACTGCTATGATTGTTGCATATGAACAAAATAGCCTTCTAGAAAACTCTTTAGAGATTTTTAAGAAAATGCAGTTGGCAGATGTAGAGCTCAACTCATCAACCTTTTCCAGCATCCTCCCTACGTGCGCCAAAATGGGAGCCTTGGACGAGGGTATGGAAATCCATCGAAAAGTATTTGAAGATGAATTTTCTTCAGATGTTATAGTTTTGACAGCCTTGATAGACATGTATGCAAAATGTGGAAATCTACAGAAGGCACATGAATTGTTTGACGGTATACCTCAACAAGATGTGGTTTCATGGACTGCAATTGTCACTAGATATGCACAGAATGGGTTTGTTGATAAAGCTTTGGAGATATTCAAGCATATGCAATTTTCAGGTGTAAAGCCCAAATTCAACAACTTCTACCAGTGTTCCTCTACGCCAGTGCTAAGGTTCAGAGTAGGCTGTGAACGTCCATCATCGAATGACTTAGTTGCTATTACCTTGGCCGATATGAATGCAAAGTGTGGAAGAACATAGAAAAAATGAATGAGCGGTTTGAGTTGCAGACTGCGCAAAATGGAGATGTTGAAAAAGATTTCAAAACTTTCAAACAAATGCAATTTGCAGAAGTAATGTCGCATTTCCCAACCATTTTGTAGGGCTCTTCACGTCTTCATGGCAATGTATGGTCATGCACTAAAGCATCTTCAAAGGAAAAACATCAAAGAAATGTGGTCTCATGACAACAGAAGATTGCAGGATATGCACAAATCGGTCTGTTAAAAAAAAATCTTTAGAAATTTTCAAGTCGATGCAATTGGCAGGTGTAAAGACAAATTCTGTAACCTCTGCTAGCATCCTTTTGCCTTTGTTAAAACTGGAGTTTTGTAATAGCACAAGGAAAGAATGTAAGTATAGACAAGGTGAAGAAAAGGTTTCAAGGTGGCATATTGGTTTTGTCAACAAGTTGGTAACTCTTCCTAGGTTGCCAAAGTAAAGATTCTCACACATACCATAACGTCTATGAAGAGGGAGAACAAAGAGTTAAACATTGCCAATACTCCTTAAATTGCCTATGAAAGATGTTAGTTTTAACTATGTCCTAGCAATCAACATTGTCACCCAAGAATACAAAGTAAAGGAGAGGCATTGGTTGACATGTGTGTAGCATGACAAACATAGACATGGCATCATGAATTATTCAAAAGGATGCTTGAGAGAAACATTATTTCATGCTCATGGTATGGACACCCACTGAAGTACACCGGACAAGCCGTGAAAGAATTTGCATAGAAAAAGATCCATTTGACAAATGCCTCCAAAACATGTCATCTCATGGAGAAAAATGAAATAATAACAGGTTGCACACAAAAGACATATTAGAATGAATTTAAAAGCTTATGAGAAGATATGTAAAAAAAAATAATCCCAAAGTCAATTTCCGGAATCTTGTTGATGTGGAGATAAAGAGAAGTGCAGGAAGTATTGATAGAATGTGACAAAGAATGTATAGATGTATATAAATTTATCATTTAGCGAATACATTCAACTCTTATCACTTTAATGTCATGTTAAGATGGTTATGGGGAAATGTGAACAAAATATGCAATATTTTGAAATAAGTTAGTCACATTGATGCAAGACTCCTTGGTTTTTGGAAGGTGTATTCATGGAAGCAAAAGATGCTTAATGGGATAGTTGAAGCACATATGTACTTGAAGAAGATGTGTTGGCGAAAACTACTTCTTGATGTCAATAAAGATGAATAGATGATGAGACGGTCACAAAGATCAATAAAGAAGATGAAGATGGATAAGTGCCTTACATTGGTCCTAACTTTAATGTTTTAATGTTTCAAGTTGATCTTTGTAAAAGTGACCTAAGTCACTTATTGTAATTAAAGTTAGAATTTGGGCTTTTCTTTTGTGAAAGTTAGGTCAATCCTAACTTATTTGTAAGGGGTAGTTTTTTTTTAAGCATTGGATGAGGTAGTTATCCTAAGTTCTCATTTTGGGTAGTTTTTCTAAGTAGTTATTTCTTCCAAAGTTGAGGAAGTTATTTCAAGTAGTTGAAGAAGTTATAAATTAGTTATAAAGGTGGTTAGGGTAGTTACCTCAGGTGGTTACCACTTCACCTATATATACCTCATTATTATTCAATGTAGGGGATTCCACTTTTTCACAAGCTTTGTATAAGAGACTTGGATAGTATTATTCAAGCAATTAAGCAATAGAGATCAATTTGGATGTGTGTTCAACTTATTCTCATGGGTTATTATCAATGTTCTTATGTTTGATTGATGATTACCTAATGCTTTCCCTTTAACATTGAATGTGAAGAAGTTTATTTCAAGTTGTGGTATCTCAAACTTGATTATATGGGATTTATTTTAATCTAGATTCATACCTTATATGGCGTTCAATCTTTCTTTATTGTTCGTTCTTTAATTTTTTTTGAAAAATCCTAAATACCCCCATCATACGAGGGAGCTGCCCCTCTCAAACGCAGAGGAAGATTGTGGCTACACCATGATCTCTCCAACTGTTGGAACGTTTGTCATTGCCTTTTGGGTGAATAGGGTCAATTTTGAAGGTGAATTCACAGTGACAAATCTGTTTACCAACATAGTCAAGAATACATTATTCAAAATCTCAAGATATCATATTTAGCAAATCTATATCAATACTTGAATAATTAATGATTATGGGATTAATCGTCCTATCCTTCTTATTTACTTTCCTAAAATAACATGCATTAACTGTAGCATGTTTTAATATTCAATTATATTTAATTAATCTCTCTATATACATATATAATTTTAAATTATCAAATTTATTTTTTAATTTAAAATTTAGAAATAAAAGAGATGTAAACTGTCATCAATATTTAAATTACCATACAACAATTATAAGAAAACATTAAAAAACTTTTTTCCAACAAAAAATATTTAAATTACCATACAACAATTATAAGAAAACATTAAAAAACTTTTTTCCAACAAAAATAAATAAATTATCATACAAGAAATATTATAAATTAAAGACTTCAAATAAAACAAATATGAAAAAGACTTTTCAAAAGTAAATCAGATTTTTCAATGCCTTTTATTTATCTATACAATTCATCCACAATTCTTTGCACTAAAGTTAAAGCTTTGCCTTCTTCCCCTTTATTCACTATGGCCTTGATCCCCTTCCTTATTTTGATGTGAGACATTGTAAAACCCTTCCTAGTATCATGGTGGGGGAGTAACGCTGTAATCATTCTTTCGCCTCCATCCTCGATCCAGACAGAATGAATTTTCATGAAAGGGTCATTTTTTTTACTAGGAGATCCAATCAAAGCATATATGGTGATTGCATTTGATGAGCTGCTAATGTGCAATGTGATGCTCTGCAAAAAGGATTAGAAAATCTGTTTGATGGCAACACACACAAGAGCACAAGAAACGAACATTAGTGTTAGCAACAAAAGATTATCCTAAACAGGCATATCAAGAGAGATATTAAGCATGAAATAGAAAGCATATAAACATAGAATAAAATAGCTAATCAAGATGCTCATAGTTGCTCCTCCCTTGTTCCTCTCCTCTCCAAGTCCCAAATGAGTGTATCTCTCAGCTTTTAGCACTAGCCATGGATGCCATATGGAGATTCAAGATGGTTGAATATGATAAGCAAATGCTATGCAAGTGTAGATAGTGATGCTATGAGAAAGCTCTATGCTAATGCCAGTATAACAACAATACTCTAATGCTTCCTCCTTTGCTTGAGGAGAAGGGTTCTATTTATAGAAGAAATGGGGAAATGAAGGGTTAAGATTGAGTAATCTTAACAAGGGTTAAGATTGAAAGATATTCAATCCATGTGAGACTTTCAACCCAATCCCATGTTGACAAGTGTCACCATGAGGAGGCTTGAGAGGAGAGATAAGGAGCATTAAATGCTTGAGGGGACATGATGGTTACCCTAGTCAAAGAAATAAATGCTTTGAAGAGACACATGGGTTACATGAGGGTTAAGTTAGGGGTCAAAGTCCTTAACCATGGGTGCAAGTGGAATTAACCATTAATGGTCATGTAAGAGCCATAAGTGGTTTGGAAGACTTTAGAGGTTAATTTGTTGAACACACAAAGCATTAATTGCTTTTCAAAGACTTTGGAGTCTTTGAGAAGTGACTCCAATTTGCTTAGGAATGTGACAATATTTAGGGGATGGATTAGGTTAATTAGGAAAGGTTTAGAAGAATCTAGAAGGGGTTTAGGCATGCAAGTGGATTTTGTAGGAAAATGCAAGTGGGAGGAATTTTGGTATTTTCAATTAAAATAAAATTATTTATTTCAATTAAATGGTGTAATTTGCATTTGGATAAATATTCAAATAAATATTAATTTATTTAAATGAGAAAAAGGAAGATAAAGCATTAAAATGCTTGAAGACTTTGAGGGAAACCATTAAAGGCTTGAAGACTTTAAGGAAAACCATTAAAGTCTTACGAAGACTTCAAGGGAAGCCATTAAGTTTGAAGACTTTAAAGCCATCAAGTTTGAAGACTTTAAGGGAAACCATTAAAGGCTTAAGAAGACTATAGAAGGAAGCCACCAAGTTTGAAGACTTTAAAGCCATCAAGTTTGAAGACTTTAAGGGAAACCATTAAAGGTTTCAAGTGGGTGAGGATAAATAGGATTTTAAATAAATAATTTATTTAAAATAGTTGTGCAACTTGCATTTGTAGGAAAATGCAAGTGGGTGGAGGATAAAGGTGATTTAAATAAATGATTTATTTAAAATAGTTGTGCAACTTGCTTTTGTAGGAAAATGCAAGTGGGTGGAGGATAAAGGTGATTTAAATAAATAATTTATTTAAAATAATTGTGCAACTTGCATTTGTAGGAAAATGCAAGTGGGTAGAGGATAAAGGTGATTTAAATAAATAATTTATTTAAAATAATTGTGCAACTTGCATTTGTAGGAAAATGCAAGTGGGTAGAGGATAAAGGTGATTTAAATAATGTGAGAGATGGGATTTTGAGGGATTTAAATAAATATTAATTTATTTAAATGTGAGAGAATATTTAATTAAATAAATATGATTTATTTATTTAATTAATGGTCTGAATTTGGTTAAGTGAATTAAATCAAATAAATTGAATAATTTATTTAATTAATAGGAGAAGAGGATTAAGATGAATTAATTAAATATTAATTTAATTAATTATTAATTGATGGTTAAATAATCAAATAAATACTAAATATTCATTTAATTAAGTGGACAGATTTATGTGACTACATTTGCCCCTCTTTGAGACGGTGCGGTTTTATCGTGTCGTTTCAAAGAAAGAAAAATAGGTGTGTGGGTGGTATGCCCCCTCGAGAGATGGGCCGAATTTTTTTGAAAAATCGGGCGATCTCTTGAGAAAAAATGAAAAGTGGAGGGGAGGTAGAATAGAAGAAATTAGAACTAATGATGAAAGAATGGAAGAAAATGGAGTGAATATGAAGAAACAACAAGCCAGCGAGTACCCTGAGGTCATGCAAGAGATACATAGCAGATGTAGTGTGGGGTTTGGATTGATGCTATACAATTGATCAAAATTGGTTGGACAATCTGGTGCAATCAGTTTAATTGCCCCGGTCAAGTCAAAGCGTGACAGTTGATGTCAGTTGGTCACTTGGACATGATAAAGTTTGAGTAAGTGAATCAAAGTGACCTGATGTGACTTAGACAATTGATGTAATTGCCCGATGAAGTCAAGGTATATGAAGCAAAATACTCATTGAGACGTAGACAATTGATGTAATTATCCATTGGATTGTGTTTGATTAGTTGATCAATTGATAGTGTGTGCATGTGATGGATGGTTGTGGGGAATCATGGCAACCCCGTTGAGACTAGGTCATTATGATAAATGCCTAATGTAGTCTAGGATTACCATGATCGATTACTTGTTGAGACCCGAAGATACTTGATTAGAGTATCTAATTATAGTCTAGGTGTGTGGGAGTCGATGTATCTATGTAGACAAAGTAATTGGCTTAATTTTGTGGATGAGTGAGGATGGGAAGCGATGAAGGGATTAGGATGATGTTGATGATCAAGATAGGGAGGGTGAGGGGGGATTCGATGTTAGATAGAAGATATGGAGGACTAGGACCAAGTCCTATGGAAGAAGAGGAGTAAAATAGAGTATGCATTCTTATGACTATGTATGCATGATATGCAGCTATTATGAATGTATGGATGGGTGGAATGCAATGAAATGCAATATATATAGATGAGATGAGATGACGATCCATGGTGATTTATTTTTCATCATTGAGATTTAAAATGTTGTAAGAAAATACAAGCAACTTGACATAATGATTCAAGATGACCTGAGTATTTCTTACATGGATTTGATATAGCAAGTTAATACAAGGAACTTGACATAATGATTCAAGATGACCTGAGTATTTCTTACATGGATTTGATATAGCAAGTTAATACAAGCAACTTGATATAATAGATCAAGTTGACCTGAGTATTGCTTGCAGAACAGATAAGGATTATCTCCTTTCATGCATGACTTGGATCGTCCTCCTTGATCTTAAGCTGATCATATCCTGAGACAAGTGCATACTGTAATAAGAGATAAAACCTTTATCCAGTTTGGATGATGTAGGAAGGAACCAAAGGAAGAGCATTGTACCTGCAAACAAACAATATATACATAAAGAATAAAGAATAGGGATCCTTGGTAATGGTTCATGCTCATATGGTCGAGGTATACGCTGTAGTCAGCAAGCCGTAATGATCTATGACTACATTTTGCATAAGATCATGTAGCTTGGTGAACTTCCCACGTAGACACCATTAGTACATGCCCTAGTACTTCATCGGAATAATGCACCGAAGATACACAAACAATGCTGTAGGAACCTGATATAAATAACTAGCCCATAAATCAACCAAGTATTTGATAGCTTAACACAATTTTCTTGTCAAAGAAAATGTCATTTTGTCTTTGTTTTGGTAAGGAAGGATGCATCCTTGTTGAAGACAGTTTGATTGCTGATGTTGATTGTTTGGTCAATTGATAAGTGGTCATTTTGTGGAGTATATCACAATGTTTGTTTGGTATCTGCACGGATGAGTATGTACAAGGTGTTGCCATGTTTTTGTGTGATTTTCGATGATTTTTTGATGTTTTTGGATTTTGTGGAATAGTTTTGAATGTTTGTGCAAATGAATCACCAGTAATGTAGAATCCACTTCCATCAATAGGTTAAGAGCATTGCCCCCCAAGTTTAGACATGACTATGAAAAAGTGGGACGCAAGACGCATAGAGTACTTTCTTGATTGGAGATCAAATAACAAGCCATGGTTGGATGGATGGATGGATATGTGTATGAATGTGATCGCAATGAGCCTGAAAGATACTAGAGCCATTGTCTTGATGAGTGGCACCTGTTTGCTAGGTTTTCACCATCGCACCTACCCAAGGTGCCACCGGAGTGGTTGTTCACCGTTTGGATGCATGATTTTTCTTTACTTTTTTTTGAATGTTTTTGTATTTTCTTCAGGACATTTTCTGAATGTTTTTGATATTTTTTGATATGCAGGGGAACCTGATGCTCTGTACACCTTAGGTATAAAACTGTTTGAGGTGCATGCTATTGATTGGATCTGTAAGTGGTTCTCCTTCTGATGTAGCCAACTGATATGCTCCGGACCCGAATACAACAGTGACAACATATGGGCCCAGCCAGTTTGATTCAAACTTGCCCTGATGTTCTCTGTTTGGTTGGTTGCGAGGATTCTCTCATAGAACAAGATCACCTACCTCAAATGTACGAGATCTAACTCAGTGATTGTAGCTTCTACTCAAGCGCTGCTGATAGGCTTTGAGATGATTGCATGTAGCTTGTCGCTTCTCATCAAGTAATTCTAAGTCTTGGAGGTGTGAGACTCTGTACACTTCATCATCTATTAGATTATGCAAGGAAACCCGTAAGGATGGTATCTTGACCTCAATAGGTAAGATAGCTTCAGAACCATAGACCAATGAATAAGGAGTTGCACCTGTAGGAGTTCGAATGCTAGTTCGATATGCCCATAGCGCTGGATTCAATTGAACATGCCAATCATGACCAGCATCATTGACTGTCTTCTTTAGGATTCTTAATATGTTTTTATTGGATGCTTCGGCCTGACCATTGCCTTGTGGGTAATAGGGGGTGGAAAAGCGGTGTTGGATATGAAATTTCTCACAAAGTTTGCGGACATCCTGATTTTTGAAAGGAAGACCGTTATCTGTGATGATAGACATGGGCACACCATACTGGCAGATGATGTAATTGAGGATGAATGAGGCGATCTGCTTGCCGGTGACTTGGGTAAGTGGAACAACTTCGATCCACTTTGTGAAGTATTCGGTGGCGGTAATAATGAATTTATGGCCATTGGATGAAGATGGATGAATCTTACCCACAAGGTCAAGGCCCCATTGACAGAAAGGCCATGGTGTCATGATTGGTTGCAGTTCCTGTGCTGGTGCATGTATTAGGTCACCGTGAACTTGACATTTCTTGCATTTTCTGACAAAGTAGTAGGAATCCTTTTCCATAGATGGCTAATAGTATCTAGCTCGCATGATCTTCTTGGCTAGTGACGGACCACTTGCATGAGTTCCACATATTCCTTCATGTACCTCTTCCAAAGCCTTTGTTATCTCACCTTGTTCCAGACGTTGAAGGAGAGTACCATAAAGACTACGTTGGTATAGGATTTCTGCAATAATGGTATATCGAGCGGTTTGGTGAATGAAGGTTTTACATTGGTTATTTGATTGGTTAGGAGGAAGGGTGTGATTGCGGAGATAGGTGTAGAACTCACCGTACCATGGGGATTCGGAACCGACAAGGTGACATATCATTTCAGATTCGGGGATATCATAAGCGGGGATCCAAAGCTGTTCTACCAAGAACTCATAGCGTGTTGAATTTTGGGGAAGATCTAGTAGAGATGCGATGGTAGCCATAGCATCAACAACCAGATTCTGATCTCTTGGTATCTGCTCAAAAGTGATAGTAGTAAATGATGTCTTTAGATTGTCCACTATTTGCTTATATGGCATGAGTTTATCATCTTTGGTCTGATATTCATTAGTTGCTTGCCGAATGACCAATTGGGAATCGCCATATACTTGCAATTCTTGTAATTTCCATTGTATGGCTAACCTGAGTCCTGTGATCAAGGCCTCATACTCTGCTATGTTGTTGGTGCATGGAAATGTGAGCCTGTAAGACTTCGGGATGCTGTCACCTTGAGGTGTGATAAATAGAATGCCTGCCCCCGAGCCGTGCCTAGTGTATGAACCATCAAAACATAGTTTCCATGGCGGTGCCTCTATGATCATGAATATCTCTTCATCTGAAAAATTGGAAATGAGGGGATGATCACCTGTGAGGGGTGCATCGGCCAACTGATCTGCAATAACTTGACCTTTGATAGCTTTATGGTCCACATACTCAATGTCAAATTCACTTAGAATCATCACCCATTTGGCCAAGCGGCCTATCAGTGCTGCTTTGCTGAGTAAATATTTGAGTGGATTGATCTTTGCAATGAGCTGAACCTTGTGTGTTAACAGATAGTGCCGTAGTTTAGTAGTTGCCACGATTACTGCTAGGCAAGCTCACTCAATAGGTGTGTAATTGAGTTCATAGCCCACTAGTGTGCAAGAGATGTAGTAAACAACACACTCTTTTCCTTCTGCATTATGTTGTGCCAGTAGTACACCCAATGCTGTACTTGTTGCCGATATATAGAGTAATAATGGTCTACTCGGATCTGGTGGGATCAGCAATGGCGTATTCATGAGATAATCTTTAAGCATCTGAAATGCTTGCTGGCATCTGGCATCCCACTGAAAGTGGATGTTCTTGTGTAGCAGGTGTGTGAATGGGTGACATTTATCAGCCAGTTGTGCAATGAATCTGCGGATAGATTGGAGCCGTCCTTGTAGTGTCCTTAGCTGACTGATATTCTTTGGAGGTGGCATGTCCATGATTGCCTTAACCTTTGCTGGATCGACCTCAATGCCTTTGCTTGAGACAATGTATCCTAGAAGTTTCCTGGAGGTTACTCCAAAGACACATTTCTTTGGGTTGAGTCGAACATGATATTGTTCCAGTCTATCAAATATTTTATCTAATATGTTGAGATGCCCTTCTCTGGTGAGTGATTTTGCTAGTAAGTCATCCACATAATCTTTCATCATAGTATGCATCATGTCATGGAAGATGGTGGTCATTGCTCTTTGATAGGTCGCTCTTGCATTCTTTAGACCAAAAGGCATTACATTCCAGCAATATGTGCCCCATGGACAGGTGAAGGCTGTCTTATGTTGATCTTCTGGTGCGATCTTTATTTGATTGTATCCTGAAAAGCCATCCATGAGTGAAAGCATGGCATGTCCTACTGTCAGATCCACTATGATGTCGATATTTGATAGGGGGAAGTCATCCTTAGGACATGCCTTATTCAGATCTCTAAAGTCAGTACAAATGCGGATGCCCCCTTTTGGTTTTCCGACAGGCACAATGTTGGAGATCCATTCTGTATAATCAATTGGCCTAATGAAACCAACATCTAGGAGTTTCTTGAGTTATGTTTTGACTAGCACTGTAATCTGGGGATGCATCTTACCAAGCTTCTGCTTGACAGGTTTGGCTCCTTCTGCTACGGTGAGGTGATGCATGACTAAATCAGGATCAAGCCCAGGCATGTCTGCATATGACCATGCAAAGTTGATCTGACGCTTCTGGAAGAACTCTATAAATTTAGGCTGTTCCTCTAGAGTGAGAAGAGATGTCAGATGTATGAGGTGAGGATTTTCAGGAGTCCCCACATTGTATTCTTTGGTTTCCTTGATGAGAATCGTTGATTGTTCCTGTTGTGTACTAGCAGGGAGAATGTCAAACCCTTCATCCTCAGGCGCCTCAGAGAGGTTTTCACTGTTGGATACGCTCTTTCTTTTTACTTTTGTTGAATCAAACAGTGCCACGGTGTGGTTTTCACTGGAAGATCCATGTTTTATTGTTATATTTTTGCAGCTGAAAGGTTTGGCATCCACCCCGAAGTATGTTGCGCTATTTAGTTCTATGGCGAATCCAGCTTTGTGAGCCCCGCTTGGTAGGTTATCCCTTAATTCCAAAAAGTCAATGATGGCCTCATTGTTTTGGAAGAGGTCAAGACATGGGGGATTTGGTTTGTTCCATTCGATGAGTTCAGGATGGATAATGGGCATTACTTCAACGATTAGGTTAAGTTTGTTAGATGTATCGGTGAGGGTTAAGACAGTGTGGTGAAAGTCATCGATGGTACTCTCCTTGTCAGAATCAGGCGTTGGATGAGACGTAGGGTCTGTGGAAGATGTTTCCAGCTTAGGAACCCAAGAAGTCTTTATCTGTGCTTCTCCGTAAACAGGGATGTCTTTGCGGGGTGGAGTTATTGATGTGTCTTCCTCATTTGAAGTGTTAAGCTGAACAAAATCAAACTCCCATTCATGTGAGTCGGTCTCTAAATCACTTTCCAGCATCCGATTACTATACCATACTGGGATGTCCTTTGAGTAAAATATTGCAGGTGTGATCGGTTGATGTACCTTTGTAGATGAAATGATCGGTGCTGCAAGAAGGTCGATGGAGATTAAGGAATCCGATATGGGGAGTACTGGTAGTGTTGACTCAGGTGCTTCTGCTGGAACTGCTAGTGCCATAGATGCTACTGCGGGTTCTGATACAGTTGCTGCTACTAATGGTACTATTGATGTGATGGCTGCTGTGGATGGGATTACTGGTTTGATTGGTGGGATGACTGGTATTGTAGATGGTGGTGTTGGGATTTTGAGCCTCGATGGGGCAGTTGTGATGGTGCTTGATGCTGCTTTGATAATGAAAGGTGTCCTTTTTGCAGTAGGTTGATATAATGGTTTGCTGGGTTTTTCTTTGAATTTGAGTTTAGGAAAGATCTCTTTTTCAAAGCCTAGGCCCGTATTACCTTTGGGCTTTAATTTCGGTAGCAGAGGTTCATGTCATCCTTATTTGCAATATCCTAAAGCACTCTGACCATCATACCCCATTCTTTGCATAATGAGGAGACCTTTGCCATACTGATCTATAGGAAGTTTAATTTGTGGTAGATCAGTGGTGATGGGATCTTTATAGATCCATTTTGCTAAGTCCTCATCTTGGGTTTCTTCTTCTTGACTCTTTCCAAGGATGAAAGGCATCAAAGCACATGCGGGCGTGATTAGTGGTTGTTGGAGTAACTGCTGTGGTTTACCATGTGTTCTAGGAGAAGTGGGCATTTGTCCCACAAAAAAGAGTTGATTCAAGTTGTATTCCCCAGGACCTTCCTCTGCTATTTTCATTTTAAGCTTTTCTTGCTTGGGTATAGTGGTGTTCGAACTGGCAAGAGAGGCTGGACTTATATATGATGTGGAGGAAATGGCTTCTCTATTATTAGGAACATTAATCTCTGGTTGATGGTTGATATTATGGCAATACGCAAAAGGATTTGCATCGCCCAGGATTGTGATCTCTGTACCGTTATGTGGGAACTTGATACATTGATGGTAAGTAGATGGAATGACTTGCATGGCATGTATACAAGGTCTTCCTAACAATAGATTATATGGCAGAGGAAGATCCAGAACCTGACAAATGATGTGCTTTACCACAGGGCCCACTCGGATTGGTAATACCACAACTCCTTTGGATGAATGCTCTACATCATCATAGGCTTTGATTGTGATCTTCTTACGAGGATCTACTGATTCTATTGCATATCCCAATGTTGTGACCAACTGTAGTGTACAAATGTTTAGGCCTGCTCCATTATCTATCAAGACTCGCTTGATCTTGTGTTGGTTGATAAAGCCTTCAATGTGTAGCAAAGCATTATGAGGTTGTTGGAAGGAAGAGTTGTCACTTTCAGAAAAAGTGAGACAAGGTGATGACTTTAGATTTCCAACCATGGCTTGAAATTGGTCTGTATTCAGGTTTGCAGGGACTGACGCCTCTTGGAGTGCTTGATCCAAGATTGTTTTATGAGGTGGCAATAGGCGCAATAGCTCTAAAATGGATATAAGCAGAAGCATTTTGTCTAATTGTTCCACAAGATTGTACTGCTTTGGGATGGAAGTGGTGCCTTGTGGAGCTTCCTTTATGGTGACTTTGCCACGACGTGTAACAACATTGCAATTTGAGTTGGGATTTTTGAAGGTTATAGTTGCAACTTGTTCACTGGCATCATACAGGTGATTTACAGTGTAGTTATACGCAGCCTACGTATAATCAGTGGTATCAGTGCCTCACCGGGAAGTGGAAGGACCCCTTTGATCTTTTGATGAAAGTGGATTTTTGAACATCAGATGATCATTATTTGTTGTTTTTGGGTCATTTTCTTCAATTTCAATTTCTCCTCGGTCAATAAGATCCTGAATAAGATCTTTCAATCGGTGACAATTACTTGTCTTGTGTCCTCTTCCTTGATGGAATTCATAGTGTTCAGTATCTCTCCACCATGCCGGTTTGACTTGAGGCTCATAGTTTGATAGTTTAGGTAGAGTGACCAAATTCTGAGAAATGAGTTGTCGCAATACTGTTTCGATGGGTTCCCCTAAGGGAGTGTATGTTCGTTTCTATTTTTGTTGACGAGGTCTTGGTTCATCATGAGACGTGATGCAACCTTGATTTGAAGGGACATTTATGTTGTTCTGAGGTGGAGGATTTTGTCCTACAAATTGAACCACAGGTTGTGCATTTTGGATAGTTCGAGAATCCACAACTCCATTGTTGATGATATTCTTGTTCTTGTTCCAGAAGTTTGGTTTATCACTATTGAAGCGTGGGCGAGGACCATCTTTTGGTTCATTAAATATTTTGATGAGTCCTTTCTTGATGAGTGCCCATTCACACTTCAAACCTTTGGTGATCATATCATTAAAAGAGTCTGTGTCTTTGACATCCAGGTGAAATTCCATTTCTTCGTTTAAGTTGGAAATGAATATTTCCACTAGTTCTCATTCAGGTAACTGAAGAGAACGTCTGCTAGACATTTGGCGCCATCGTTGCAGGAATACTGAGAATAGTTCACCTGGTTTTTGTTTGGTGTTGCACAGATCAACCATGGTGATGTCGCGTTCAATGTTATGAGAATAATGAACCAAGAACTTCTGGATGAGTTCCTCAAATGTTCTTATGCCACCTGATAGTTGAGAAAACCATGATGTGGTTGCTCCTCCTAAGCTTTGGGGAAAAAGGCGCATGAGGTATGTGTCTTCATATGCCACTTCAAGACAAGCGGAACGAAATTCTCGGACATGATCACGAGGGTCTCCCTTTCCTCTATATTTTTCAAATTTGGGTGTTTCGAATCCTCGTGGAAAGGGTGGCATATAAAGATTCCTATCAAAAGGATAGGGACAGATGTCATTGAGTGAGAATTTGTTAGTCTTGACACCACTATGAAGCTGTTGGGCGAGATTCTTGACTTGTTGCTGCAACAGCTCCATTTCATTTGGAGGAGGAGGTGGTGGGTTACCTCGAGGAATGTTATATCTGATGGGATCTCTACCTCTTTCCTCTTCATGGTGACTTTGTCTTTCTGATGCTTGTCGTAATTGGGCAAGATCAAAGTCAGAGGGGAGTTTGTCCCCTTCTTGAGCGAGCTTTAAGAAGTGAGCATCCGCATTGCTCCTGAGTATTTCGTCAAACAATCTGTTAAAGAGAGGGTTATGTTGAGCCCTTTCGATTATTGCAAGAGTGGGAGTACTTGGGTTTTCATCATCTGCATTTCCTCCCAGTGCTTCTTGAAATTCATTGAGATTGTCCTCTTCTTCTGCTTCTCTTTCTATTTCACGTTGCCTTGATTGGGATCGGGTTTGAGCCATTTTGTTTGCAAGTTTGTGTTGAAGTTGATTGAAAAATGATGATGAGTTTGTTTGACGAAAGATTTAGTGGATTGTGTGGTATGTAGATCTCTAGCACTCTAAGGTAGATGTAACCGAAATTCCTTCTTTGAATTGCTTGCTTGTTTGATAAGTGTGGACCGGATAAGGTGTAGAGAAATCTGAGATGTGTTACAGATTTTGACTACCTAGCAATGAGAGGATTCACTCATGAACTAGTTTTAACCTGTGTAGATGTGTCTCTTAGGATGAGCTTATCCTAGATGTAGAAACAATCTAAAAAGTGATGTGATGCATTGGATTTAAGCAATATCTAAAAAGGAATCTTGGGACAAGAACCTCTTAATGTTTTGAGAGTTGGGATGGATTGATGATGAAGTGATGATGGATGAGTAAGATGATGGATGTTTTGTTTTCAACTTCAATAAAAACTTTGTGTCACAAATGGGACAAACTCTATTTCTTCTCTTTTGGGTGTTGGTGGTATTTCTCGAGCTACATTGTATGTGATATAGATGTTTGGGAAAAAGTTGGGATTAATCTTGCCTCCTTGGTTTTTGTGATAACTCAGAGCTCTATATTGCATAAAAGCTCTGCGGTTCAATGATTTTGAATCAAATTCATTTGTTTTGCCTTGAAGGTAGAGACGCATGCGATGCAGAAAGACTCTATGTGAGACAAAGATTTGTCTATTTATATAGAAGAACTTCCTTCTTTTGATCAAAGCCTTTGAGCTTAATGGTCTTCTTTTCAAGTTGATATTCTGATGATGCTTCTTCTTTTGCAAGATGTGAAGAATGGTCATAAAATTTGACTCTTTGTTGTTTGCACTTTGTTTTTGATGTGTTTGGTTGTTTTGAGAAATGTTTGGTTGGATGAATACTTTGTTTTTTTTGGGATTGATTTTCTGATTTTTCTTTGACAAGAAAAAAAAGCAAGCACACAAACAGAAGAATATTGCCTAAAAGGCACAAATGAGTATGGGTCTAGATCAACCCAATCCTTGGACTTGTATATGACCCTTCCTTTAGATGTATTTTAAGGTGTATTTCCACAGCCTGAAGTCGGCTCAATTTGCACTTGGTCTTTAAAACGAACACACTTCAAACACTTTTTATCCCTAAGGTCAAATGGCCAGTTGTGATAAATTTAGCCCACATCTTGATATTTCTTCGACTTTGGTACTACATACCTTATGAATCCCGCTATGGCAGGTAAGGATGTGATATACTAAGTCTTGCACGAGCATAACAAATAGATGATCCCTATGATGGGGGAGTCACCACTTTTATCAAGTCACAAGTGACTTTTCAAAAAGTTATGTTTCTACTCAAGGAAATATGTATGGTGAGTATCTTGGGAGCAAAACCATCTATGCTCTTGCACTAAATTATATCTCAAATATCCTCAATCAATAGAATGGGTGGGCTACTACTTAAAGGTGTTTAGTCATGTTCAATGTTTTTGGACATAAGTTCATTCTACAGTGACTCACTTAAGAGCCTTGTAACTGGTGGTGGGGCCCATTTGTCCTTTCGACCAATTACACTGTAGGAACAGCTATACCCAAGGCTACAACTTTCACTCTCACCTGATTTCTATAGCGGCTCGAAAGATTTACCGCTCGAGGTCATTCCCAAGAGTATCGATCCCTTGGCAGGCCTCTCTTAAAAAGATAAAATTTGAGTGTTACTAACACTTTTCTCTTGCACCTAGGACCATGAAAGCCAAGGGAGAGGATAGTGTGTGTTAGAAGTAGGACCACTCGACTAACTCTTTGCACAAGTGTGTCAAGCACGAAAAACACATGTTCTTTTTAATCTATCTTTGCAATGTGATCTAATTATTTGGAGATGTTGCTCCAACAGTCATGGTGTTCTTTTTAACTTCAAGGCAAAATATTTTGTAAACTAGGAACTTTGAAATCCTAGTCAACTGAATTGAAAACACGTTTTGCTTGAAGTAAAATTGTTTTTGAGCTTGAAGGAAAAATGGCTTGTTCTTTTTAGATTGCCCAAAACAAAGTGTTGATTGTAAATTTCTTTTAAGTTGATGGAAGAAAATAAATTTTGTTTTGTTGATTTTAAGCACCAAAACGAAGTTTGTTTCCTAACTTGCAAGAAATAAAGTTGTTTTGTATAAGTTTGTGGTTCTTTTTACCTTGGAACAATGAAATTCTTTTTAAGAGCCCCAAACAAATGTGTGATTCTTTTTTAAAAGCCCAAATTTGAAATGTGAAGTTAATTTTAAACCAAAATAAAAAGTGAATTCATTTTTAAAACCAACTTCAAAAACAAGTTAGTAAAAAATATAAATCTACTTTTTAATCTAATTTAAATCTGCACAAAAGAGAAAAATAGTCAGTAAAATCCGCCTATTTGGTGGGCTTCTACAAGCCTAATTTTTTTTTTTTGTTTTTTTTTGGTTACAAGGTGATTTGTACAACGTTTTGTTACAATAGCACTAGTCTGTGTTTGAACAGAGGCGCTATTTAACACAAACGCGCTAAAAGAAAGGGAAAGACAGAGAAGGCAAAAAAATGCTGAAACAAGGTGAATAGCGCCAAAACAATGTCAAACGTGCCAAAACAGTGTCAAAAGCGCAACCTGTGTGACATTTTCAACATTCAAACATGTTATTGGTTTTAAAAAAAAGTTGATCTTTTTGGTGTTTGGATTCAGAAGGTTGTGTGTTCGATTCATGTCGGGTTCACCAAATGATGCTCTGCAAAAAGGATTAGAAAATCTGTTTGATGGCAACACACACAAGAGCACAAGAAACGAACATTAGTGTTAGCAACAAAAGATTATCCTAAACAGGCATATCAAGAGAGATATTAAGCATGAAATAGAAAGCATATAAACATAGAATAAAATAGCTAATCAAGATGCTCATAGTTGCTCCTCCCTTGTTCCTCTCCTCTCCAAGTCCCAAATGAGTGTATCTCTCAGCTTTTAGCACTAGCCATGGATGCCATATGGAGATTCAAGATGGTTGAATATGATAAGCAAATGCTATGCAAGTGTAGATAGTGATGCTATGAGAAAGCTCTATGCTAATGCCAGTATAACAACAATACTCTAATGCTTCCCCCTTTGCTTGAGGAGAAGGGTTCTATTTATAGAAGAAATGGGGAAATGAAGGGTTAAGATTGAGTAATCTTAACAAGGGTTAGGATTGAAAGATATTCAATCCATGTGAGACTTTCAACCCAATCCCATGTTGACAAGTGTCACCATGAGGAGGCTTGAGAGGAGAGATAAAGAGCATTAAATGCTTGAGGGGACATGATGGTTACCCTAGTCAAAGAAATAAATGCTTTGAAGAGACACATGGGTTACATGAGGGTTAAGTTAGGGGTCAAAGTCCTTAACCATGGGTGCAAGTGGAATTAACCATTAATGGTCATGTAAGAGCCATAAGTGGTTTGGAAGACTTTAGAGGTTAATTTGTTGAACACACAAAGCATTAATTGCTTTTCAAAGACTTTGGAGTCTTTGAGAAGTGACTCCAATTTGCTTAGGAATGTGACAATATTTAGGGGATGGATTAGGTTAATTAGGAAAGGTTTAGAAGAATCTAGAAGGGGTTTAGGCATGCAAGTGGATTTTGTAGGAAAATGCAAGTGGGAGGAATTTTGGTATTTTCAATTAAAATAAAATTATTTATTTCAATTAAATGGTGTAATTTGCATTTGGATAAATATTCAAATAAATATTAATTTATTTAAATGAGAAAAAGGAAGATAAAGCATTAAAATGCTTGAAGACTTTGAGGGAAACCATTAAAGGCTTGAAGACTTTAAGGAAAACCATTAAAGTCTTACGAAGACTTCAAGGGAAGCCATTAAGTTTGAAGACTTTAAAGCCATCAAGTTTGAAGACTTTAAAGGAAACCATTAAAGGCTTAAGAAGACTATAGAAGGAAGCCACCAAGTTTGAAGACTTTAAAGCCATCAAGTTTGAAGACTTTAAGGGAAACCATTAAAGGTTTCAAGTGGGTGAGGATAAATAGGATTTTAAATAAATAATTTATTTAAAATAGTTGTGCAACTTGCATTTGTAGGAAAATGCAAGTGGGTGGAGGATAAAGGTGATTTAAATAAATGATTTATTTAAAATAGTTGTGCAACTTGCTTTTGTAGGAAAATGCAAGTGGGTGGAGGATAAAGGTGATTTAAATAAATAATTTATTTAAAATAATTGTGCAACTTGCATTTGTAGGAAAATGCAAGTGGGTAGAGGATAAAGGTGATTTAAATAAATAATTTATTTAAAATAATTGTGCAACTTGCATTTGTAGGAAAATGCAAGTGGGTAGAGGATAAAGGTGATTTAAATAAATGTTAATTTATTTAAATGTGAGAGATGGGATTTTGAGGGATTTAAATAAATATTAATTTATTTAAATGTGAGAGAATATTTAATTAAATAAATATGATTTATTTATTTAATTAATGGTCTGAATTTGGTTAAGTGAATTAAATCAAATAAATTGAATAATTTATTTAATTAATAGGAGAAGAGGATTAAGATGAATTAATTAAATATTAATTTAATTAATTATTAATTGATGGTTAAATAATCAAATAAATACTAAATATTCATTTAATTAAGTGGATAGATTTATGTGACTACACAATGCATTATGCTTTCCTCTCTTAATCTCAACAAATTTACATCCAATCTCAGAAAACAAATTTACATCCAATCTGCACGATGCTGTATCCACTGGCATCCCTACTAAAATGGTTTGATGTGATGGCAGCCTCTGAAACATTTAAAATGTCAACATAAAACATTAAATAATTAATACAAATATTTGAAAAGTAAGAACAAAATTTGCTGAACACACAACTACGAGGTAGTACCCAAAATTATTTTCCCCCATCGGATACAAAAGAAAAAATCGCCGACTTCACCTTTGACAATAAATTAACTTGCTTTCCACTGAAAATCAATTTGTTTGTATTGAAAAAAAATAGTATTACCTTAAGTCCATAAATGCAATTCTTTACCCAGGCACATACATTGTCAGGCACTTAATTACGAGAGATTGAAGCCCTGTCAAAGAAGACAACTCTGATATTGTTTCCAAATTGGGACAATCCTCCACTATAAGAGACTGAAGCCCTGTCAAAGAAGATAACCCTGACATCGTTTCCAATTCGGGACAGTCCCGCACATCAAGAGTATTCAGTCTCTCTAGATTCTTTAAGTCCATTTCATTTAGATTCCACATACCGAAAACTTCCAATGATCGAAGTCCGGGACAAACCTCTCCACTAATTAGTAACTTTGATATATTATCTAATCCGCCTAAAGATATGGTTTCAAGGCTAGTGGTACAACTGCTTGTAGAAGCCTCCAAACTAAATAAATATTTGCCTTTGCTCACATCCAAATCCTCGTCCTCGGATTCCAAACACAATGATCTAAGATTACTAAGTTGTTTAGTATATCAATATTCTTCAAAGAGTTGACCATTGTTAATTCTTCCAAATGACTGAACATTCCTATTAAATCTGGAAGCTTTTGCAATGAGGGAGACCCACCAATACGCAACTTTCTCAACTCGAAATCGGTTTGGCATTCACAGTTACTTTCAAAAAATGAATTAATTGTCAGAAGTAAACAACCTTTGACCAAACAATATTCTAATTTATGATATGACTTATTTTCACCAAAGGATGGCGAAATACCTGGGTATTGGTCTGCAACTGTTGATGAAAAGCGCTCCACAATTCTTTCACTTCGGAAACATGTAAGCAATGCAATTTTTGTAGAGGAATCCATGAAGGAATTTCTATTAAATCTTGAATTCTAAGCTGGAGGAGGTCAGTCTCAATAGAATCATTTGAATTCGCTATAAAATAAGTAATTTTGGCTTGGAGGGACGAATCGTAGAACTAATGGAAACACCTACCCTTTGCTTCTACTAGGATTTGTTTAAATCCTTTTGCTTCCTACATATAAGGATCAGAATTAAATGTGGGGTTGGCTGGAATTTTTTTTATAAAACCACAAAAATTGAAATGTATTTTGTAAAAGCTTTCTATTGTTTTCGTTAATTTTTTTAAAGTAGCATACCATAGATCTAAGAATTTGTGGTCTCCACAGCCGAGTAGGCCTCAAGTCATCTGCCATTTGTCTTCCTATATCGCGGAGGTGATCATGCATTTCGAAGGGGCTAAAATAATAATTATTAATTTCAACTAGGGACTTATCCATCAAGGTTTGTAGTGCATGTTCAGTGCTCCAACTGGATGCCTTCCAGATTAATATGGCATTCCTTTTCATATATGGATCATATATCTTATTGAAAAAGAAAGCAATATCTATAAATATCTCCTTCTCCTCTTGGTCCAAACCATCAAATCTAATTTTTAGCCTTTCCATTATATCCATAGGCTGGATTTTCTTAGCTTTTTCCAATTCTAACTCCCAATAATACTCTTTCCTACCATAAAGATGGGCACCCAAAACTTTGAGTGAGAGGGGCAATCCTCCACAGAACTGCATGAAACTTTCAACCAATTCCTTATATGCAACAGGAGGATCCTGTCCATGGAAAGCATGGCTACAGAAGAGATCATTGGCTTGATCCCTGTTCATTCCCTTCATCTTATAATGGATACCTGCATCTGTTAACATACTTTGATTGCGGGTTGTAATAATTATCAGGCTACTATAGATGAGCATACCTTGAGGTAACAAGGCATCCAACTGGTCTAAATGATCGATATCATCTAGAACTATAAGAAAATGCAAATGCCTTGCTCTTCCCAAGTGATCCTTCAGCTCTCCAATTCCATGGTGCACACTGCTGATCTTTAAATTTTCAATCTTTAAAAGGTCTTTCAAGAGCTAACTTTACAAGTGGTGCAATTCACCTCTTGCATGTGATTCTCTGACATCAAAGAGAAAAGATGATGCATGGTAGCCTGAACTCTTTCTGTTAAACAATTCTTTTCTGAGGGTGGTCTTGCCAGAGCCCCCAAGTCCATAGATCCCTTCTATCGTGACCTTGTCCATTGTTTTGGGTCTCTTGTACCGCCTCCTCTCTAAACAACTTTCAAAATCTTCGACGAGCTTGACAAGTCCAATTGGATATTTTGCAACATCCAACGGTATCTGTAGCATCCTAAAATTGCGACACTTGCAATTTTGACTGTATTTCAGTCTTCACGATGGCGACGCAACACGAAACTTGAATGGAGACCCCAAAATCTGTTTATGACACCAAAAACTACATTTTTTAGCACCCTGGCCTGATCCTCCTTTGCACCCTGCTGTCCTGGGAGGTGGGACCAGAGCGCCCAGCGCCCTGGTCCTTCAGGACGCCCTGGTCCCCCAGGACCATGGCACCCAGCGCCCTGGTCCCTAGCCCTATTTTGGGCCCGGTCTCCTTTGGGGCTTCGGGTCCTTTTGTTTGCAAATTGGAAAATTATCTTTCCTTGTCAGCCCAAGGTCGGAAAAATCAGTCTATCAGCCCTAATTGACAAGTATATAAACTACATTTTCTCTCTCATTTTGGGTAGAAGATGAACATATGTGGAAACAATACTCAAGCATTCAAGCATTCAAGCATTCCTTCAAGCAATTGATCATTCTAAGTCTCCATTCAAGGCTAAGTGTTGCATTCAAGGCTAAGTGTTGCATTCAAGACAAGGATTCAACCATTGAAGAGGATATCACATACTACTACATACTACTACAACATACAACATACAACAACATCTATACCTTCGCACATAAGGATACAAACATCCTTACAATAAGGTATTAGTACTTGTTTTACATCACAAACATTTACATTTATAGCATTTCTCATTTCTTGGTTAATTCCAAAACTGGGGTTTGACCTAAGGGCAAACCCCTAATCCCTAACCCCCCAATCGTCTTCGCTTTTCTGTGTGTAGGTTGCAGGTACGCGACTGAAATTGAAGATCTGGAATCCTTGTGCAGAGACGAACAGATCCCCCTTCATTTCGCGGATTTTTCGGAGGACTGTGTGCACGCCGGGTGCCATCGTCCCATCAACTTTCGCTCAAATTTGTAGGACAGTGCCGTATCAACATTTTACTACTAATTCCAGGTCCGCAACTTCATCCTATATCCCTATCTTAGTTTATAAGTGAATCTTTCTCACTTTCTATGCATTCCTAGCTTAATCATTCTATCTACATTCTTTACAAAAGAGGGTAGCCTTGCCGTCTTAACCCTTGAAACTCATTTAGAATCCAATCTTGCATTGTGTGGGATTGGATCTTGTGGGTTTCAACCCCTCTTTTGAATGTAAAGTCTCCCCTAAGTGAAAACCGCCAACCCTAGTCACCTCCCTTCTCTCTCCTTGGAGTTGGAAGAGGGGAGAGCAACTAGGGTTCGATCATTTTCCGCTTTACATTTTGGTGAACCCGACGTGAACATCCTTTCTAATTATTCATGGTTAGATCTGAAAATTGGATTCCTTGATTACATTTCCATGTTTGATCTTTTGCAAAATTTTAGAGGTTAATTGCATAAAAACCCTAAATTTTCTTTTTAAAAAAATTGAGCTTGCAAAATGTTTAATTATTAATGCTTGTTTCAAATCTGCCCTTCTATTACAAATTAACAATTCATATTTGTGCTTTAATTCTAAAAATTAAGTGGTTAAGTGTCAAAACCCTAATTTTTAAAACCCTCTTGATTCAACCTTTGTCTGACAATTTAACTGATCAAAACATCTCCAAATCAGCTGTAACTTTGGATTCCGCAATAAAATCACAATATCTTTCATCCCTGAAAATTTGGAAAAAAGTTGCGAGGACCGTGTGCACTCCGAGCGCCATCGTCCCCGACATTTTTTTCGAAATTTTGGGAGCTAGATCTTACTGTATTTTTCTGCTAAAATCTAGAATTTTGGCTAATTTTATCAATTATAACACTTTCAAAATTACAGTCAAAGTTGGTCTTGTGATTGCTTGGATTAAGGCTTCTAATCATTCAAAAATCATTGAAATTCAAATTTTGTGTCAAAATTGTGTTCTTACTGTCCTAAATCTGAAAAGTGTGTTTACATTCATTTGAAATTTCAGTGCTTTATTCAAATTCTTGCAATTTGTGACTTTTGAAATTAAGTGCTTAATTACAACAACTTTAATTTCCGCTTTCAAAATTGAATTTTGCGTGAAATTGAGTCAATTTTTAAATTTCAAAACTTGCATTGCTTTTGACATTCCCTCTAAAATCATAAAATTCAAAATTTCAGTTTCCCTCTCTTTTTCAAAATTCAAATTTTGCATTTTTCGACAATCTTGGTAGGGTTCAATTTTGAGATTGCAACTTTAGTTTGGCCTATCTACAGATCGTAAAATCACTCAATTTTTTCAGATTAGCTCTAAAATCATCATACCTTTCATCCCTACAAATTTCGAAAAAAGTTGCGAGGACCGTGTGCACTCCGAGCGCCACGGTCCCGAATATTTTTTCCGAAATTTCGGTAGATTGTCGTGATTGCATTTAACAGCTTAAATCTAGAAGATTGGCTGATTTTACTAAAAATTGCTCCCTCTAAATTCAAAATCTTCTCTCTCTTTCTAGTGCATGAGTTTTACAACAATAAGCCCTACTTACACTATTCCCGTTAGACGAAGCCATAGAATTAAGTCTTTCCGAGGTTTAATTACCGAGGAAATGGAACCTAATTTGAATAGCCTTTTTAACGAGGACATGGGTAATTCCTCTAATCCTCCTAATGATGAAGAAGCTCTCCATGAGGTTTCTGTAGAACAACTTTCAAAATTGGATAATCAATTTGACGATTTTCGACAATGGATGTCTCAAGAATACCCCGATAGTCAAGCTCTTCCTTTAATTGAGGGTCTAAAACATATGCTTCAAAGTGGTAAGAATGGAATTGATATTTTGCGTGGTATTGCACACATTGTGGATTCGAATGTGATTCCTATGAAGAGTTGTGCTGAAACTTTAGGTTATACACAACCTCCGACTCAAGTTAATCATTCTATTCCTTTGACAACTTCTATTGCTAGCATACCTACCTTTACATCAAACATAATGACTACTTCTATACAAGACATTCCTCTTGTGATCACCAGTCATGGGGGCAATCCTTCTTCTTCAATTAACCCTCTTCCTTCATTTAATCCGACTTCTTCATTCATTCCTTCAATGAGTGTTCCTATTACATCTCCGCAAATGAACATGACGCAAGGGGGCAATTCATTCAACCATTCCATTCCTCCTTGTAGTGTTCCTCCTGTCGAATCCTCTCCTATGACTAACTATCATAGTGTCCCACCACCTTACTCTCTACCTTCTTTCAATAACATAACACCTCCATCTCAATCTAACACATCTAATATGAATTCTTCGATTGAAGCGACCATTAACAATCTTGCACAAACTGTCTCTTCTTTACAACAACAAATTGCCTCTATGAATCAATCTAAGTTTAGTGTGCCCACATTTGATGTTGCGAGCCCACTTTCTCTTGACATTGTTCAAGCTATTCCACCTAAACATGTTGAAATCCCTAATTTAAAGCTTTATAATGGTAAAGGTGATCCTCTAACACATGTCAAGACTTTTCAAACAATTTGTACCGATTTTGCTTATGACCAAAGGTTGCTTGCAAAACTGTTTACTAGAACATTAAGAGACAAAGGCCTACAATGGTATTGCTCGTTGCCTTCTTATTCTATTACTTCTTTCTAACAACTTGCAAATGCTTTCATTCAACAATTTCAAAACAATATAAGTCCTAAAGTTACTTTGATTGATTTAATACATTGTAAACAAGGTGTTAAAGAAAAAGTGACTGATTTCATTGGTAGATATAAGCATTTGTATGCTCAAATTTCTTTTCCAGTGCCTGACAATGATATTCAAAGAATCTTTATTTCCAATTTACAAAAAGATATTCGAGACAAACTTCTATTTTCTGAGTTTACTTCTTTCCAACAGTTGTGTGCAACTCTTCACAATTATCAACTGATTGTGAGTCAAATGGAACAATCACATCCTATGGCTCCAAGTGATAAGGGTGATAGCAGTCAACAACCATTTGGAAAGTTTAAACCAAACAGAGATTCCATCAAATTCAATGAAAACATCATCAACAACAATGTGAATGCAGCATCAGGTGTGCCTTCTATTTCTAAGTTTTTCAAGAAAGAAAGAAAGTTTACTCCATTGAATGAATCATTGCATAGTATTATGAATAAGTTATTGGAACAAAATGTGCTTACTCTTCCTCCTATAAGGCAAATTGATCCTACAAAGATTAATTCACCTTATTTTGATAACAAATCTTTTTGTCAATTTCATCGTCAGCCTGGGCATGATATTGATAAATGTTTTTCTTTAAAGGGTAAAATTCAAGATTTGATTGATAATAATACTATCTCTGTTTCTGGAGTGAATGATAAAGGCAACACATCTGTAGCTCCCCCTAACCAAAATCTTCAGATTTTTACTGATCCATTACCTTCTCATACCTCTAATGCGATTGAGGCTAATGATTCCTCTCTCTCATCTGATGGTCTTGTGTCTATAACTCCGAATGTGATTAACTTTGTAGAGCAGCAAGAAAACCCTAAAGAACCTTCCATCACATTTGATTCTAGTGAAACTATCAGGGCACCTGATGGTCCTTTATACATAGTTGCAAAAGTCAAGAATACACCTTGCTGTGGAGTGCTTATTGATCCTTCCTGCATGGTTAATGTTATTACTGAAGAATTTCTTTTTACTTTGCAATTGAATCAAGTGATTTATGACAAAACAGATGTGATTGTGAAATTATTTGATGCATTTTCTTCTCTTGCAATTGGTTCTATTACATTACCTATTGAAGTTCATAACAAATCCCTTGATGTGAACTTTGCTATTATTCCTTCATTTGAACAATTTCATGTGAAGCTTGGCTATCCTTGGCTATCTTCCATGAAAGCTATTGCTTCTCCTATTCATAAGTGTTTGAAATTTCCCCATAATGGTGAAGTTGTTACTGTCAATCATAGTCTCTTTAAATCAGCTGATAGAACTTCTAGCGTTCCTATTGATTATTTTTGGCCTAAACAATTCCAATCTCTTCCTCCGCGAAGTGATCATCTTTTCAAATCTTATCAAAAATGGAAAACAGATATGATCCTATCTTTAAGTGAACCTAGAACACCCAAACTTGATATTCCTATCGTTCTTGAGAAGGAAGTCCTTCCTTTGAAAGATAAAACTAATGTCTTTCCTCAAGAAGATTCCCAACCCATCCCTATGGATGTAACTATGTCTATGTCTAACAAACTTTCTAAAGGTAGACCTATACCTCCTCATCATAGTGGACTTGGTCTCCTTCCTAAACCAAATATTCCTCCTTTATATGGAGCAGTTCTTCCTCCTTCTTTTTATAGAGAGAAGAGACCTTCTTCTTCTCCTATTATCCAGCCTAAGAGACCACAACCTAAACACCCAAGTGATAAGGATGAGAACATTCCTCCTCCTCAATCTTCTCCACTTCCTACTAAGACTAGACGAAATCGTTCTGCACGTGAACGCCGACGAAAGCGTCGTCTTAGAGCTCAAGCAGATGCTTCTCAAACTTTGCAATCTCCAAAAACACCTTCAACAAGCATTATTCCATTTTCTCCTCAACTAGAAATTGAGCCAAAATCTCCTAAACATAAGATGCATGATGGTCTTGATCCTGTGTGAGTTAAAGATCCTATTTTTATAAATCTTGATGATGATATAGATGAAAATGTTATTCATGATGAAAATGTTACTCGTCTTGCTTCTGATAGTGAATATGAACTTGTTGATATTGATAACCATTTATCTAACGAATTTTCTAAAGCACTTATCCTAGCTCCTAGACAAGAACAACGTGGCTTGGAACATGAACATAGCCCTTGTTTGGATCTTGTGATAGCTCCATCTGCTGTGTTGAATGTTCCTCCTCTAGCATGTTCCCTGCCTTCCCGAAACATTGATCAGCAAGATCGGGGGGTAGATGATGTGCTAGACTAGTTTCATTAGCATAGCAGATTCTTTCCTCCTCTCTTTTGTTACTTCTTCTATGTGTTATTCTCATTCTTCTATTTGTTGTCCTTAGTGTTATCTACTTGAGGATGATGCAAAGCATTGAGATCTCTTTTGGTCTCTCTCATGTTGACTCAAAAGACACATGTGTTCCCTTCTTCTAGGTGACCTTCCTTGATTGGGGAATGAAGAACAATTATGCATACATACATATGATATACATGACTTATCATACAACATACTGACCCCGAGGAAAGCGAAGTCACCTCGTGCTTTGTGTTTTGTGTCTATTATCCTTGGGTTTATCTCACACTTGGGGGCTAAATCTTTGTGATAACGTGCTCCTTTCCTTTCTCATTTCTTATGTGTATCACTACCTTAAAGCAATCACCCCCGTTGAGGCATGTGTGATCGCTTTAACGTAGGGGGGCATACACCCCATCTATCCCTTCAGGATACTTGAAAATTTCTTGGCGAACTTAGCTTTGCCTTGAAAATTTTCGGTATTTCTCTTGCATGACTCATAGTGAGGGAACCTTACTACTGACAGTCATGGTTCTCCCTCATGATCTTGCCTTTTACTTTGTCAATCGAAGTCGTAAGATCCTTAGTCCACTGGGGGCTTGGTGTGTCTTGCCTCCTTGACATGGTGAAAGTCTTTCAATGTTGTTTCCTTGTACTTTACTGGAAGTATGAGCATACATACTCCCGCTAAAGTGGGGGCTAAATGTAGCGTCCTAAAATTGTGACACTTGCAATTTCAACTGCATTTCGGTCTTCAGGATGGCGACGCAACATGAAACCTGAATGGAGACCCCGAAATCTGTTTATGACACCAAAAACTGCATTTTTTAGCACCCTGGCCTGATCCTCCTTTGCACCCTGCTGTCCCGGGAGGTGGGACCAGAGTGCCCAGCGCGCTGGTCCTTCAGGACCAGGACGCCCAGTGCCTTGGTCCCTGGCCCTATTTTGGGCCCGGTCTCCTTTGGGGCTTCGGGTCCTTTTGTTTGCAAATTGGAAAATTATCTTTCCTTGTCGGCCCAAGGTCGGAAAAATCAGTCTATCAGCCCTAATTGACAAGTATATAAACTACATTTTCTCTCTCATTTTGGGTAGAAGATGAACATATGTGGAAACGATACTCAAGCATTCAAGCATTCAAGCATTCCTTCAAGCAATTGATCATTCTAAGTCTCCATTCAAGGCTAAGTGTTGCATTCAAGGCTAAGTGTTGCATTCAAGACAAGGATTCAACCATTGAAGAGGATATCACATACTACTACATACTACTACAACATACAACATACAACAACATCTATACCTTCACACATAAGGATACAAACATCCTTACAACAAGGTATTAGTACTTGTTTTACATTACAAACATTTACATTTACAACATTTCTCATTTCTTGGTTAATTCCAAAATCGGGGTTTGACCTAAGGGCAAACCCCTAATCCCTAACCCCCCAATCGTCTTCACTTTTCTGTGTGTAGGTTGTAGGTACGCGGCTGAAATTGAAGATCTGGAATCCTTGTGCAGAGACGAACAGATCCCCCTTCATTTCGTGGATTTTTCGGAGGACCCTGTGGACGCCGGGCGCCATCGTCCTGTCAACTTTCGCTCAAATTTGCAGGACAGCATCGTATCGACATTTTACTGCTAATTCCAGGTCCGCAGCTTCATCCTATATCCCTATCTCAGTTTATAAGTGAATCTTTCTCACTTTCTATGCATTCCTAGCTTAATCATTCTATCTACATTCTTTACAAAAGAGGGTAGCCTTGCTGTCTTAACCCTTGAAACTCATTTAGAATCCAATCTTGCATTGTGTGGGATTGGATCTTGTGGGTTTCAACCCCTCTTTTGAATGTAAAGTCTCCCCTAAGTGAAAACCGCCAACCCTAGTCACCTCCCTTCTCTCTCCTTGGAGTTGGAAGAGGGGAGAGCAACTAGGGTTTGATCATTTTCCGCTTTACAGTATCCTATTTTTCCTTTCTTACACTACTTGTAGGACACGAGAAATAATATTTTCACACAAATTGCTGAAATCCAAAACCAAAAAATCCTTTCAGAAAGTCATCCTAACTTAAGGTAAAATAAATGTCACAAACTGGAGAAATAGGGAAAACAAGAGGAATAGTAATCTTACTCTTGATGCTGGCTAAGCTCATAACCAGATATGTCTGCAGTGGATTTGAGGGCCCTTCTCCATTCATCCAACTTATCAGGATACCTGCCTCTCCTTTCATAATAAGAAAATGCCTCAGCATATTGTGATTTCTCGTTCTCGATGTGACGTAGCTCCCATGGCTGGACATTGTAGAAGACAGGAATGAAGAGGGCATCAGTTTGTTGTAACATAAGAACAAGCTCATCTAAACACCAAGAGGAGTTTGCATATCCTTGGGAAAAAATGGCAATCTGCACAAAAGATGAGCAAATGGCATTGTGAAGGGCAAAAGGAATAGAACTCCCCACTTGTATCTCTGGACGGTCTAGAAATGCCTGGCACCCTCTTTCCCTAAGAAGGTGATACAAGTGTTTAGCAAGGGTTTCCTTGACATCAGGGCCTCGGTGGCTGATGAATGCATCATATAGTTTAGGACATGCAATTGCTGAAGAGGAGGAAGCCATGAATGCAACACAGGAATTGCAAAATGAATGAAACTGAGGAAGCAGAGTTACCAACTGGATTTGATGGAATGATGAAACAATATCTGATATTTGTAGTGACTCGTAAGAAAATGACAAGGATAACCAGCTGTCCCCAATTGAGGTAAGGAATATTCGGGTGGACAAGACAATAGCAAAGGGTCACCAGCTGTCCGCCATTGAGGTGATTGGACCGCCAACAATAATTGTGGTCCTTGTCATGAATTATTTCCAAGAGAACTGAGGCATGCATCTTCCTTGAAATTTTAAGAGGGAAAGATGTCGTGTCCAATAATTTACACCATTGCACCTAATTGGGAAAGATGCCGTCTCCAATAAAGGACATATGCAAGAGAACTGAATGTTTATCCATCTTTGATTTTAACTTTGATAATTTGTCGTTTATTTAGCGGTCACGTTTTTTAGTTGGGTTTGGTTTTCTTGGCTTCGACTTTCTACCGACAAAGTAGGTCTCCGTTGTTTTATCTTTCAATTTTCCAATCACCAAATTTTTGTGCAATTTCATGATGGGGGAACTCCACATCTTGGGCTCCTCGATTGCATATGGAAGTGTATATCATATTTTACAATCCAAAATCAAGACAATGTACCTACGAGGAAAAAGCTTAGAGACATGAATCATTTATTATTTTCTTTATAAAATTTAAATATATTTTAATGTAAGTTCTTATGAATTTATTACAAACTTTTTATCATTCAATCTCATTTTACACTCCACTTCCACCAAAAATCATGTACATCTTCTTTTTATAGGAAGTGTATTGGTAGTCGTCGTTAGGGGAAGAGCACTCGTTGTCATTCATGTTCTAATAACCATTTATTTCTTACACACTGAACCTCCTAATTATTAATTTTACAAAAACCAAAAAACAAATAACGAAAAGTTCATTAATAAATTTCTCATGTATCAATACCTGCTCATTTTGTAGCTTTTTTGGACCATAATTGGTCCATTTGTGCACCTTTATTCGTACCCATAGCGCATGGGACATTTGTGCATAAGTATTGGCAATTTAAAGTGCACAGTTATTGAAGCATCTTTGAACAAGTATTGGGCGACACTTTGAAATGTGTACCTTTTGACCTTTGTGCACATAATAGAGCCCACAACATGCATCATTACTACCCAAAAGCCAAAACAATAGTTATAAGTAGTTAAGCCACATGTAGAGACAACAATTTTTTTTTTGTTACAATCCAATATACCCTTTACAATTTGTGAGTGCATAAAGTTAGCTATAACGAATGTTGGTATGCTTCCCCTATAGCTAATTTCACAAACCCAAAATTTCTAAATGAATTTCGACAATATTTTTGGGTTGTCATGCAAACAAACTCCTAATAATCAGGAGGTTGACTATTGTATGAAACTATTGTTTTTGAATAGCTTACAAAGTTAATTTAGAAGTGAATTCTCTATTATAGACTACTATTACTTGTAATCTCCACTGGAAATAAATAAGGGATTAATTTTCTATTAAGCATTTGTTGCTAGTAGTCTCTGTAGGAGATAACTTAGGTAATGATTTTCTATTTAGGAGGTAATTTAGGGGTTTATCTCTAAATAAAAAGGGATTCAGTTATAAGAGTTTTTTAGCTTATCAAGAGATGTAATTTTCAGGTTTTGAATAATGAATAAAGATGTTCAAATAAGTAATTTTTGTTTTATTCTTTCCTATGTTATATAAGGTAGGTGATTATTAATCTTTCGAGGTCAAAGGATTGTCTACATGATCTCCATATGCAACTTAAGTGCCTATAACTATTGTTTTTTCTTCCGAGTAGAAACGACACACGTTGCACAAGATCCATTATGGGCACAAGGGTCAAAAAGTCCTAAGGGGTCATATGGTGTCGTTAGGGGTCATATGGTGTCCTAAGGGGTCATATGGTGCCTTAATGGGTCATAGAATATCATATGACCCCTTAGGACACCATATGATCCCTAACGACACCATATGACCCCTTAGGACACCATATGACCCCTAACGACACCATATTGTGTCTTGAGGGGTCATATGGTGTCACAAGTAGTCATGTCATGTACTAGGTTGTTAAAAGGGGTCATATGGTGTCCTAGGGGGTTATAGAACACCATATGACCCCCCAGGATACCATATGACCCCTTAGGACACCATATGGTGTCATTAGGGGTCATATGGTGGCCTAAGGGGTCATAGAAGACCATATTTCCCATCAGGACACCATATGACCCCTTAGGGTACCATATGGTGTCCTTAGGTGTCATATGGTTTCCTAAGGAGTCATAGAATACCCTATGAAATCATATGACCCCTAACAACACCATATAACCCCTTAGGACACCATATGACCCTTAACGATACCATATGACCCCTTAGGACATGATATGGTGTTGTTAGGGGTCATATGGTGTCCTAAGAGGTCATATGGTATCGTAAGGGGTCATATGGTGTCTTAAGGGTTCATATGGTGTCCTGAGTATCAATGCGACCACTACCCTCAACCCTATCTACCCTAAACAATGTTCCATCAATCTTGTACCCCATACCATAAACCTTATATCCTACAACCTACTATATAAATCCTATACAGAGGATGGAGAAAAAAGAGGGGAGAGAGAAGAATAAAGAGAAAGAGAGATCTACGAAGAAAGGGAGAGGTGGGTAGGGAGTGACTGAGAGACCTAGAGAGGGAAGAGTAGATAGGTGAGGGAGAGAGAGAATAAAATAAGAGAGATAAGTGCACAAAGAGAGAAAGAGGGGTAAGGAGGTGGAAATGGAAGAATTAGAGGAGAGAGATATAGAGGTGAGAGATCTAGAGCCTAGGAAGAGAGAGGTGAGAGACCTAGGGTGGAAAGATAGAGGTGAAGGAGATACAGGGGGATTAAGAGACAAAGAGGGAGATGTAGATATGTAAAGATGGAGGGAAGGAGAAAAATCAGTATGGAAAGAGAGGTTAGGAGGGAGATGTATTCATTAAGAGAACATAGAGAGAGTGGAGAGAAACAATAAGAAGAGGAGAGATGGAGGGAGGGAAGGTGAGAGAGAGAGGGAGAGAGTATAGGAGAGACCTAGAGAGGGGAGAGAGAAAAAATAGAGAAAAAAAGGGGGAGTAATAGATCTAGATTTTTTGGTAGATAAAGAGGTGATGAGAGAGATAAGAGAAGGGGAGAGTTCATAAAGGGAGATGGGTAAGGGGTGATGGAGAGAGAGAGGTGGAGAGGAATGGAGAGAAATAGAGAGGGGATAAATAGAGAGATGAGATATGTAGAGCATGAGAGATAGAGGAGATATAGATAGGGGGCTTAAAGATAGGTGACTAATGAAACATTAATGGATATGTATAGAGGTGGAGAGGGAATGAGGGAGAAACTTAGAAATTTGAGAGAGGGAGGTAGAGAGAGTAGGAGGGAGAGGTGACAACCTAGACAATGGAGAGAGGGAATAGATAGAATATAAAAGAGATGACTAAGAGGGGATGGATGGAGAGGTAGACATGGAGGGATTCAGAGACCTAAGGAATGAGGAGATAGATAGGTTTGGAGAGAGAGAATAGAGGGAGAGATTTCATAAATGGATATGGTTAAGGGAGAGGGAGAGAAATATGGAGATGGGGGGAGAGAACTAGAGGGTGGACAATTAATTAGGTGAGATACCTAGAGGGGGGAGAGAAGTATAGGGAGGGAGAGGTAGTGAGGTGAATAGGGAGGGAGGAAGAGACCTAGATATGGGGAGAGAGAAGATAGAAGGGATATGTAGTGACCAAGAGAATGGAGAGGGAGGGGAGTGAAATAATAAGTGAATGAGAGAGAAGAGAGAGGGAGGGAGTCAAGGATAGATGTGGGGTTAAGGAAGGAATGAAAGGTAGAGAAGTTGGGTTTACCTAGAGAGGGGAGAGAGAAGTGAGAGAGACAAGAGAGGGATAGAGATAGGTCTAGAGTTTGGGGACAATAAAGAGAGTGAGATAAATAGCTAAAGAATGCTAATAGGAACATGTTGATTGCTGAAATTTGACTAAGTTTGAAATTTTATATGATCCTCTTAAAACTAGAATCTACATTATAAGTCCTATAGAGTTGAAACCACTCTCAAACATCCTGCCAATATATACATGAAATATAACTTAAAGTAATGTATATATTCTCCTTTGAGGGTGGATATAAATTGTGCCCAGATTGGAAAATCTACACACTCACAAAACATTCACTTTGGACAATGCAAAACATTTGGCACACACCAAATTTGGTGCTTGCCAAATGCAAAAAATTGACTTTTCACATTTAGGGAGCACCATATTTGGTGCTCGCCAAATGGTTTGGATTGGAAACCACCAACCCTTTCGGTTGGATTGTACTTGGGCATCCAACCCAAAGGGTTGGACGACCATTTCAGGCCTGAGACGTGTTTTTATTAGAAGATTAAAAAATTTTACATATTTTTGGCTGTGCTCTCCATCAGGTTTGTACGTGTTTCAATGAACCTAAAAAAAACACCATAGCAACCTCAATCTCTCTCTTAGCTATCCAAGCATGTAATTTTTTTTGTATTTTGATTTTTTTAAAGGCTTTCATCCAAAATTTCTTTTGTTAGTGTTTCCATTTTTTGTCAAAAACCAACATGCACTATTTTGGGTATAGTTTTTTACATGTTCATTGGATTTGAAGAAACTTATATTTTTAGAAACTAGACTCCATTCTACACAATTTAAAAAAAAAGTTTTGATTTTTGATTAGTTATCAAAGATTTTAGGGGGAGCACACTCAAAATTTCTGTTTTTGAGGATGTGTCCACTTCAAAAATTAGTAAAAAATCATATACTCATTAAAAAATTAGCTGAAAAATTTGGAATAAACTACAAGGTGTTAGCTAATTTCTCACTGAAGCGATTTTAAAAATTAAATTTTTTTTAACATTTTAGGGGGGCCACAATAGACGATATGCTATGTTGTTTGCATAAAAATAGGACCACTTTTTGTGGCCCCCTTTTTTGAATCCCTTAATCTCCACCATTTAAAAAAAAAATTAGTAGTCTAGAAAGTAAACTCGAAGCACTTTGACTCTTGTTCTTGTTGCATCTTCAAATTTGGAGTGTAACTTTCTTCAATTTGTCGTTGAAGTTCAAACTTTGCTCATTTAAGAAAAAAGTGGAATCTTAAGACCCCCTTTTGGTACCACAACTTGGTGCACATACCCTAGAGAGAGATTAGGGGAGAGAGAGGGAGAGAGAGAGAGAGAGGGGGAGGGATAGAGGGAGGGAGAGGAGGGGAAGGGAGAGAGAGGGGGAAAGGGAGAGAGGTAAAGAGATTGGCGGAGAGAGAGAGAGAGAGATCAAGGGAGGGGGAGAGAGAGATTAGGGGAGAGGGGAAGAGAAATTAATACACCAAATTGTGTCGTTATGGGTCATATGGTGTCCTAAGGGGTCGTAGGACACAATATGACCCCTTAGGATACCATAGGACCCATAGCGACTCAATATGGTGTCATAAGGGGTCATATTGTGTCCTAAGGGGTCATATGATGTCTTAAAGGGGTAATATGGCACAATATGACCCATAACGACACAATTTGGTGTCTTAAGGGGTCATATGGTGTCCTAAGGGGTCGTAGGACACAATATGACCCCTTAGGACACCATAGGACCCATAACAACCCAATATGGTGTCTTAAGGGGTGATATGGTGTCCTAAGGGGTCGTAGGACATAATATAACCCCGTAGGACAACATAGGACCCAAAACGACCCAATATGGTGTCTTAAGGGGTTATATGGTGTCCTAAGGGTTCATAGGACACAATATGACCCCTTAGGACACCATAGGACCCATAACGACCCAATATGGTGTCATAAAGGGTCCTATGGTGTCCTAAGGGGTCATATTATGTCCTATGACCCCTTTGGAAACCATATGACCCCTAAGGACAACATACAATCTCTTATGACACCAAATTGTGTCGTTATGGGTCATATGGTGTCCTAAGGCGTCATAGGACACAATATGACCCCTTAGGACACCATAGGACCCATAGCGACCCAATATGGTGTCATAAGGGGTCATATTGTGTCCTAAGGGGTCATATGACACAATATGACCCATTAGGACACAATATGACCCATAACAACACGATTTGGTGTCTTAAGGGGTCATATGGCGTCCTAAGGGGTCATAGGACACAATATGATCCCTTAGGACACAATTTGACCCATAAAACCCCAATATGGTGTCTTAAGGGGTCATATGATGTCCTAAGGGGTTGTAGAACACAATATGACCCCTAAGGACAACATACGACCTCTTATGACACCATATTGGGTTGTTATGGGTTCTATGGTGTCCATAGGGATCATATTGTGTTCTACGACCCCTTAGGATACCATATGATCCCTTAAGACACCAAATTGTGTCGTTAGGGGTCATATGGTATCCTAAGGGGTCGTAGGACACCATATGACCCCTAAGGACAACATATGACCTCTTATGACACAATATTGGGTCGTTGTGGGTCCTATTGTGTTCTACGACCCCTTAGGACACCATATGACCCCTTAAGACACCAAATTATCTCGTTAGAGGTCATATGGTGTCCTAAGAGGTCATATGACACAATATGACCCCTTAGGACACCATATGACCCATAACAACCAAATATGGTGTCATAAGGGGTCATGGGACACTATATGACCCCTAAGGATAACATACAAACCCTTATGAGACCATATGGTGTCGTTAGGGGTCATATGGTGTCCTAAGGGGTCATATTGTGTCCTAGGACCCCGTAGGACACCATATGACCCCTAATGACACAATTTTGTGTCTTAAGGGGTCATATGGTGTCCTAAGGGGTCATATTGTGTCCTACGAACCCTTAGGACACCATATGACCCCTAAAGACACAATTTGGTTTCTTAAGGGGTCATATGGTGTCCTAAGGGGTCGTAGGACACCATTTGACCCCTATGGACACCATAGGACCACTTATGACACAATATGTTGTCCTAAGGGGTCATGAGACACCATATGACCCCTTAAGACACCAAGTTGTGTCATTATGGGTCATATTATCTCCTAAGGGGTCGCACAATATGACCCCTAAGGACAACATATGACCCCTTATGACACCATATTGGGTCGTTATGGGTCCTATGATGTCCTAAGGGGTCATATTATGTTCTACAACCCCTTAGGACACCATAGGACCCATAACAACCCAATATGGTGTCATAAGGGGTCGTATATTGTCCTTAGGGTTCATATTATGTCCTACAACCCTTTAGGACACCATATGACCCCTAATGACACCATATGGTGTCATAAGGGGTCGTATGTTGTCATATGACCACTAACGACACCATATGACCCCTAAGGACAACATATTCTCTCTCTCTCTCTCTCTCTCTCCTGATGTCTCTCCCTCTCTCTCCCCCCTCCCCCCCCCCCTCTCTCTCTCTAAAATATGAGTAATAAAATCGGATATCTGTCATTGCCATTAATGTGGCAATGATTAAAAAAAAAAGGTGACAACGAGAAAAAAATTTGGGACCACAAAGTTATACATTAAAATCAGATATCCAATTTTTGTAAATAAAAAAGAGCCTTGTGGGCCGTTTTGTGGATTCCAATGATCCACAGTCTGCATATTCTATTTTCTGTTGATGATCATGGGTTTTCAGATAGGTTGAGACAAATTTGTGCTTTTGAGAGATTCTTAAAGTCAAATCTTACATTGTCAATCATTTAGGAGAATCTTTGTGGAGGTAAATGGGGAGTAGTAGTCGTCGGAAGTCTAAACACAAAAGAAAACTTTCAAATGACCAAATTGAAGTGTATAGAGAAAGAGATAGAGAAGGTCATAGGAGGAGAAGACAAGGTATGTTAAATATTTCTAATGTTACTTCAAGTGAAGAGGAAATTGAATTTGAAAATGTGTCACAAGTTATTGAAAGTGAAAATGTAGATTTTGAAAGTGAAAATGTTGAAAGTGATAATGAAAATGCTCAACATGTGGAAAATTTTGACATAGGAGGTGAACATGTGGAAAATTTTGACATTGGAGGTGAACATGTGGAAAATGTTGACATTGGAGGTGAAAATGTGGAAAACTTTGACATTGGAGGTGGAATTGCTCAACCAAGTGAGCCATATGTAACACCTAATTACTTTAGAAATGAAGACTCTCTCATGGATGAAAGAAAAAATACAAATTCAAGACCTTCAAGAACCCCAAAATGGTTACTTGAAATCGATGAGAACATTATTGCGAATCTTGAAGGCAAGAGGTCAACAAGAACCGTTCGGTTGTGGGCTACACAACTTTTCGACCAAGATTTTAGCAATAAGACATTGACCGAGCAATGCCAACTCTTTGTTCAATTGCTAAATATGATAAAGATGATAAAGATGAGACCATTGCTAAACAAATTGAACATTCATATGAACAAGAAGATGGAGAGAAATTCTATTATTTCCATAAATCTATTTGACACTCTCAATTCTATTGGAAAGAATACCAAAGAAAGAGATAAGAGAGCTGCTCAAAGAGTGATTACAACCTCCTTAGTAAGCCATCAATTGAGGAAGGCTCGTCAAATGAGACAAACTTGTGTTGATTTTAACATAAATCATAAAAAATTGGATAGAGCACTTGCACGAAGACAAAGACTTGTTGATCCACTTGAACAAGATACATGGGATTTTGGTGTGAGGCTTCCACGTGTTGATAGAAAGTTGATTGACAATGTGAAGAAGGAGATTCAACAATTTTGGCACTCTAATTCTAGAGTGTCACCCAATGTAAAGGATGTTTGGAAATTAAGAATCGGCAACCGAGACCACACATCACATCCCAAACATTTCTTGGAATCAAGCCAAACAATTTTGTCAAAAAAATTTGCGAAGTACATCCAACTTTGCAAATATGACAAAGGGCCTTTGAATCTATGAAGCCATTTTATTGTGTTCCTCTTAAGATTCATAATACTTGTTGTTCCAAGTACCATGTGGAGTTTTCAATGTACCATGAACTTTTACGTCATATTTGTTCTATGATGCATACTAATGAGATGTTGCAGGAGTGCGGTGCAATGCTATTTTTGAGATCATCAAGAGACTTGCAAGATCTTTTTTTTTTCCTGTTGCTGCCTTTTTTTTCATTGTTGCCACATTAATGGCAATGACAGAAATTGGATATCTGATATCCGATTTTATTACTCATATGAGAGAGAGAGAGAGAGAGAGAGAGAGAGAGAGAGAGAGAGAGAGAGAGAGAGAGAGAGAGAGGGTTTTTTAAGGATGTTCTCATCTTTCCAACAATATAAGGCTTGTCTTATTTCGACTTTAATAAATAATTATTATTTATTTTCTAATTAAATTCTGACAATAGTCCTGATTGATAGATTGATTGAAAAACTCTCATAACTTTCAAATGGTATAACATTTTTTGAATCCGAAACATGCATCATATTCTATGCTTTGTCTACTATAGGGAAAAATTTAAAAAAAGTTAAATTTCATAAGGTTTTGACCAAGTTAAGGTGGTTAGATGTAGGAGTTTCTGAATTTCTGAAAAGCTGTAGTAAAAAATTCATAAATAATTATTTACTTTATAAAAAAATATGTTTCACATCCGGACATGAGTCTAATACTTATATTATAAATATTATAAAAAAATATTATGTTTTGATTGTGATTAGGGTGGTTAGACATACGTCTACTTCTTATCTTTTTCCTGAAATTTTAGTACCACTGCATTGAAATTTGAAATTTTCATTAAATAGGATTCTTTTTTTTTTAAAAACAACTAGTAGATTAGAAACTAAATTCAATTTTCTATAGATTCTCTTCTTACATATTTTAAAAATAATTTTCACAACTTATTCAAATTTTCATGTCAAGTTGCATAACTCTGATTTTCTGAAATTTCATTACCACTTAAGGACCTATTTTGGCACACCATGATCTTGCACATACCTAGTTGTGCTTTATGGATTGTGATTTTCTCCTTCATCTTTTTAATTCCTTTAGCACTGTTATTCATTTTTTTAACTAATCTCAACCAAATTCCCGAGACTTCCCTTTAGCTTTTCCATTTCTTTCTCCAAATTAGCAATTTAAGGTAATCAACTTAATTGAGCGGTTGTGCTTTATGGATGAAGTACGAATAACACATGTTTTATTAAGAATTGGGGTCTTGGTGAAGGTTTTAATAATATCATTTATTCCATGTTTGTTGTTGAGGATTTCATTGATCACCCAATGAAAGCACTTCCCCTGACTAGAGGTGGTGTTAATTAGTAGTAGGTCAAAACCTGTCATTTCACTTTTACTATTATCAAGGTCCACTTGGTCCATGTTGAGGGGGATATCTAGCTTAATCTCCTTTTCCCTTTTATCATTTATATCCTTAGACTTCCCCACACACCCTCTCATCGTCAATTTCAATATCCAACATAACATGCACATTAGGACCAGTAGAGGGTTTAGGGTTACTTTCAATTTTGTGGGCTGGTGAGGGCTTAACTTCATTCATTTTAGCATAGTCCATAGTAAGAAGGATAAGCCTCTCATGTAAAATAGGATTTTCACTATCTTTTGCATGATTATAAAGGTCATGCTTCAAAGAAGAGAGCAAATAAAATGACATAGAGATTTTCCTATCATATCAAAAATGTTTCAAAATAGTAAATTGATAAGAAAATATACTACCAAAATGAGCATCCAAGGTAATGTACCTCATAATCACCAATGCAACATCAACCAAAGGGATCATCTGGTCTTTTCTGTTGTAGCTCCCATATGTCATTTTCCTAACTCTGTCTCTTTCACTCTACTTAGCAAAGAAAATAGAGAGGGCTTCCTTCGCTGCCTTGCGTTCTTTGTATAACTTCTTCTCCTCAATCTACAACCTAGTGATTTTCGCAATAAAATCCTCATTAATTTTGAACTTTACACCATAGCCATTGAGAACACCATTATTCTAGTCATTAACAAACCCTTTCATCACCCTGGGGTCATGACCATGCAGTTTTTTAAGGTATGGAACAAGTCCTCTGTCTGTAATCTTAGTCCACATATCCTAATTTTGCTCATACTTCTGATACGAGAAAGACTCAACTCTATTTTTATCTCCCCCCATGTTCGAATTGCCCTTGCCAATTCTGAGATTCACAATCTCATAACGAAACCAAAACCAAAAGACACAAAATCGAGAAGCCAAGAACAATCTAGAAGCCCTAGTGTTATGTCATTTTCAATTATTGCAAAGAGTGGCTTTACACATGTGATAAGACAACATCATTAATATTCGATAGTTGAGAATACATAAGATCTGTTGCATCCTTTCATTCCAGTTCACACAAGTGCATTGGGAAGGTTTCCCCTTCCCTCCACCATTTGGTTTTCTCATGTGCCACACCCAACTTAGCCACATAGTTCGCAAGTTGATTACCTTCCCGTAAAACATGTATTATTCATACTTCATCTAGCTTGGTAATCATGTCGAGATAATCCTGAATTAAGTGTTTAATTGTCCAACTAGGAGGCATACACTTAATTAGACAATCAATAATATTAAGGGAGTCACTTTTGTGCCATACCTTTATATGAAGTCCTCGAAAACCAAGTTGAAGCCCAAGGTAAGCTGTATTAATTAACCATATTACAAAGGATAATTAATTAAAATAAAATTAACCATATTTTTTATTAAGTATAAACAAGTTTTGAGGGGACATGAAACCCCTTACAATAGGTTTTGAAGGGACCCAAAACCCTCAGATTTTACCAGGATCTAGAACCCATAAACCAACGCTGCCACAAAAGAATAATTAAAATGAAATACCAACAGCCCGAACCTAGCCAAGGCTGGAAAAAACTAGCCTAAATCACATATACAAGGGTTTTACTAAGGCTCCCTTAACCTTCAATTGATACCATGGGTGATTCCAGACACCCATCACCTTCAAAGACACCAGATTACAATAGATAGACATACAATTACAATCTGGACACATGGTGTTCTAAAAGGCTCTCATATCCTTCAAACTGGGTTTTAAACTGGCTCCCAAAACCAACAACATAGGGTTTTTATAGGATCCCTCAACCAAAGAAGGGTTATCCCAAGCCCCCTTAACCTAAAACGAAGCCCACATGCCGCCAAAATCAAAACCTGATCCTAACCAAAAAAGAAAGCTAGCCAAGCTAGGTCCTTGACTAATGCTAGCATCCAACCGGCTTGTGGGTTTAACAAGGATCCCACAACCTGAAGGAACAACTAGGCTTAGAGAAATCCCATAGGACCATAAACAAAAAGATCCAAGAGGGTTTAAATTATCTCCCTCAAACCAAAAAATAAACTGGGTTGCTGGGGTTTGAAAAACCCAAACCATACTATGAAGCGACAAAAGAGAGAGAAAACATGCCCTCACCAACAACCCAGACAACAACAGTCGAATAGCTTCTTCATCCCATCTCTTCACCTTAATAGAAGAGAGGTCCACCTCAATAAGAAATAAGTGATAGCATACTAGCAACCCCAAAAGTACAAACGTAGCTAGTAAGGCCTAGATCACTCCTCCAAACCTAGTCTCCACTTCAATAGGAGAAGTGGTCACTTTGATAAGACAAGGAGGAAAGCAACCTGAGAGTCTGCAATCGCCTCTCACCATCTAGCACAACAATAGATTCTCCACCTCTATAGGAGAGTAACCCATCACATAGAAAGCACCAAGAAACCAGGGCAGCAGATTAGCCGAAAAACCCATCAAGTGATATTTCAAAAGAAGACCAAAGTGCTTCTCACACAAAGAGCCAATGGCTTCCAACAAAACCAAGAGGTTGAAACAACCTCTGCACCAAGCTACCAATGAAAGCATAGGGCCCCAAAGCGAGCCACAGACAACATGAGAGGGCAAAACATCCGACCCCAAATCTGCCACAAAACGAAGCTCCAAAGGCACCCCTAGAAAATAAACCTAGACACTAGGGATATAGGTCTTCTTAACAACACATGCCAGTCCCAACAACCCTAGACATAGCCAAAAACAAACCTTCCATCTTTGTCGCACCCCTTCCAAAACCATTGTCCAAAAACCCCTCAAACAGCTAGAACCCCCAATCCACAAAGTAAGCACAAAGGCTAAAGTAGGGGATCTGGGGTGGGAACAAAGAAGGAATGGAAGGGAAAGATGGGTGATCATCCCCTTCCCCATCATCTTCTCCTCCCTCAGAGTCATCTTCCTAAGCGGCTGAAACCCTAGCCACAGACCTTCTCCCACTCCCACTCGCCGTCGCCATTAATTGTACTACTTAGGGACCATTAAATTTAATTCATTTTAGTTGTTTAGAGAAGTTATGTTGTTTTATGTTCTACATGCTTTATTGTGTTGGTCTATAGTTGACTTAGTTGGTTTATCTTATTTGGATCATTCTTTTTTGGTATGGATATGCATTGGAGGTCAAGTTTGGATGTTGATATGGGTCTTACCGTGGTGTCTGTAGATCCAAATGAGTAATTTTCATTGGTTGATGCCTTTTGGGTTGATTGGTTAGTGTGCTTCATTGTTTTCTATACATTACGATAAATGCCAACTTTGGAGGATGTGTTTCCATGTGCAGTTTATTAGAATCAACTTAGAAGGATGTGTTGTGATGTGTTTGGGTCCCCTTTATCTCCAAGAGTGGATAACATTATGTTTTATTGGTCCATTTGGCCTAATTTATCTAATATTGTATATTTTGTCTGTGGTCGACCTAGTTGAGGGTTTTCATGAATAATCTTGTATAATGTGCGGTTGTATGAATTGAGATGTGGAATGTGCATTAATTTATGTGAAGTGAACGTGAAGAATGCACAAGAAAATTTCATATAGCAAAAGTGTGAAGGTTAGTTTGTGAAGAGTTTTGTTGATGATATCAAAAGTATGATAGTGTTTTAAGACAATGATTGATGTTAGATGTGTTTTTCATGATATCTTTCACTTGCCACAATAGTTCAAGGAGAATTTAATGATTAGGATATCTTGTTCATTTCAATTTACTTATTCCGTATACCTTCTGGGAGCCAACAAGTCTCTTTTGGTTGTTTCTAGTCATTTGTATCTTACCTTGAGGCACCGAGTCTTAGTAATGCAAGTCCCTTCTATCTTGCCATAAAGTTGTGTTCCTTAGTCTTGCAAGTCCTATTAGGTGTAGTGAGATCCTTGGACTTGAGCCTAAAAATTTGTAATCGGTTATATTATGAGTGCGATTCTTGTCGTGGTTTTGCCTCTTTTGGGTTTTCCATGGAAAATTTGGTGTTCATTTGTTTGTTGTGATTTTTGCTTTCTTGTTTCATAATTGTAATAATAAAATAATAGTGGTTTAAAATTTAAAAAGATTAGGAGTAAATTATTTGAGGTTCAAACTAATTCACCCCCGCCCACCCCTCTTAGGCTTGTGGTGTATTCAATAATAAGCATATCAATGAGTAGCCTCTCCTTTTATAACTTTTCTTTATGGCATTTCATTTTCTTTTTCCTTTTTCTTCAATCAAATATTTATTCTTGCAATTTAATCACTATTTTAGTTAATATTACAATGTCACCTTGAAAAGATTTTTACTTTGATAATAATTTTTTTAATGACGAGTTCCTAACTTGTAAATTTTAACAAGGTAGAAACCAAATTTATTGTTTGATAAAGTGTTTACTTCATGGCTAAACAATTCACCTAGATCCCATTCCAATAATGACACATGCTAAAAACTCCAAAATTGGCTTGACTTGGTATTAATCTTCTCTTTCCAACCAAGCGTAGCATAAGGTAAATACAAATCCATGGGTAGACAGTTGTGGAAAATGGGAGGAATGTCTAGCCGACGCTGGTGAAGCTAATTAGACTCCCGTGCTAGACAGAATAGATGCATTGTATTGACTACAATACCATTGAAGTTAGATGCATTGTATTGACAGATTAAAAAGGCGATCTACACCTCCAACAGGTACTAATTAGTCTACAAGCACGCGAAAGAAAAATCTTATAATGACAAATGTTACGACTCCAAGCATAGACATAAGAATGTGCACTTCATCTTCACCCTTCACTTAATTCATCACTCTTTTATAAAATTGTACGTCTCTTAACAAAAATGGAAGGCAGAGATATCAAAAGACATTTCAAAATGTTGATGAGTATTCTCCCACGCGAAAGAAAATTCGAGTAAGAACAAATGTTATGACTCTATGAATAGACACAATGATCTGCAACTCATCTTCATTCATTGCTTCTCAACAAAATTCTATTCCATTTTTCCAAGTTGTTCACCTAGATAGCTCAGTTTCTTCTTTTGAAAAATTCAAAGATAAATGTGTTCTCAAATATCTTCTTTAGTCTACAATTTTTTCTTTTGATTATTTTCCCATTGCAATATGACTAGTTTTTTTCGGGTTAGATTAATAGCATAAAATTGATTTTGTATTTTGAACTTAGTATATTAAAGTAATTGTCAAGCCAGGTCTTTCACTTTTATATTATAAAAAAATTTAAATATAACAATACGTAGTCTTTTTCAATTCTACATATACAAATGGACAGGTAGAAATTTTTATAAGTTCTGTCATTAATTTTATGTTATTATATATGTAGAATGATTAAATTATATAATTGATCTATGTTGATTAAAGATTTAGTAAGATATTTATTTATATTTTAATTAAATATTGACATATTTAGAGTTTTCTTTTCAACACTTCATCAAATTATACAAGTTCTTTCATTATTAGTGTTCTCAAAGGCAATGGAAATTATATATGGTAGTTATTGTGTGCTAATTAATAGCTAAATATGAATAATTTATATTTAGAAAAGATAAGACAAGATGTTCACACATACATATACATGTCAATAGAAAACGTTTAATTGTTAACTCAAATAATAAGAATTGCATTTACATAGTATCATAACATTAGAAGATTAATTTTGAAGATTGAAGACACAAAAATTAAATTATTGTGATTAGTCTATTGATTTCGATTTTTTGGTTGTATAATGTCTATGTTTGTGAGGGGACTAATAATTGATGGGTATATAATTATTTTACTATAAATAGAGTAAGAGGTATACGTATTTTCTGAAAAAATAAGTAGTTGGAATGAAGTACATATATAAACACAAATTTTACATTACAATAACAATTTAATGGAATAATATATACTAAAAAGAAGCATCAATATAACTTTTTATATTGATTGAGTGATATATAAATGATGGGTAGTATTATATTTCACACATAGAAAATATTATATTATTGATGGGTAGTAGTATTATATTATTGGTACAAATTTTCACTTTTAGTACATCTCCTTTAGCTATGTTATCTTTCAGCTATGCAAAAGCAATTATATAAATTTTATGACTCTACTTAAGTGTTGACATATAATTTGATCTTTATCTCTTCTCATCTTGCCCACATTAAATATAACTAGTTCTAGTCTAAAAATTTACCATTTCTTATCATAGATTTTACATACATAGAAATGATCTAGATTACTTCAAGATGCAAAAATAAACCCTAAAACTTCAAATTGAATTTTGGACCAATTTTTCTTCATCCTAGCTATTGTGTATCAACTTGATGCATAGAAATTTTTTCTAATATTAATATTTGTGAGCTTATATGTGCAATACAATGTAAACTAAGATACAAATTATGATTATGTCAAGGTGTAGACAACTATATTATACTAGACTTGTTTTGATAATTCTACACATTAGGTTCATCCCAATTAATTCCTTTTAGCATTACCACATGCATTAATTTTTTTACTAATTAAGTGGGCTATGTCATCAAGTATACTAGCTAATTAAATATTATCAACTAGTTATTTACTTTTTTTGATTATTTTTTTCATAATTAATTAATTTATTAATGTCTTCAGACGTGTAGTGTCATGGTTAAACAAAATTAAGGTTCAAACCCCTATTGGGCCATTTTTCTCACGAGTTTGAACAAGTGAAGTGTGGGGATGAGGTCCCATGTTTGTGGCCTCATTGATTCATAGCTATGCTAAAAAATGTTTCATGTAGAATTGAAGGGCATGTCATGCCAACGTCGGCCATCTCATTAAAAAGTTTAGAAAACATTAGAAAAAAATAAATTATTAATCAATTACTTCTCATTTTTATCTACTAACACCACTCCACAATTAAATAATAATTTTATTAATTAATCAAATTCCAAATGCATACATACTTAATTAATTACATATACAAAATAAATGATTAATTATCATTTCAAGCATTCCACAAATAAAATCCATTCACACATAAGTAATCAAATATTTAAGTAGTTGATTAATTACCCAGATGCCATTCTCAATTGTCTAAGCAATTCTTTTTTTTTTTTTTTATCTTTTTGACTTATGCATGCACATTCTAAAGTGATATAAATCAAATATCATACAAATTGGGAGAATTGATCTAAAATTTGCATCTTCTATTTAAAAAGTAAATAATTCTAACTATTTTTTTCTATTCCATCGTATAAGGATTTTATAGGTATATGTTGTACAAATGTTTGTGAACATTGAGCAATCATATTCCATCACAACATAACATTTATCTGAGCTTTTCTTGGTTTTAGAATATCATTTTTAATTTTTTTTAGTTTCATTTTAATTCTTTAGGATATACATTTTGGTATGTCAAGTGCGATCTACATTCTAAATATATTAATCTTTAGTGTTTTTAATAGTTTTCTTACAGGTTTAGATTTAATATCTGTAAAATTTATTTAGTACTTTTATCAATGTCTATACAATTAATTCAATATGTTTTCTCTAATACCTTATCACTTCTTCCCTTTTTGTATTATGTTTATCTTTGTACTTAGGAGTGACTTATCATATCATCATTTGTTAGTTTTTTTCTTTTTCTCATCATCTTATAATATTTTTATCATTTATGTAGGGATTATATTTATTTAATTGATTTAAGTTATTCATAAGTAAATTTTTATGTATATTAACTTGTTTATTTTACAAATTTCTTGTATCTTTTAACTCATAGCTTTGTTCAACACTTTTTTTTTCACAAAACTACATATTTGTTCTCTATATACATTCTTACTACATCAATGAAAGCTTATGATTTTATGTACTTGTTTCATCAATTGATATATGAAAGATGGACGCTATTTCTTTAGAGTAATGTTTGAATATTTTTATGACATTTCTATTATCTTTTTTGACGTATCCACTATTGGAAATAGAATCATCATTATTTTTAAAACTAAGATATATTTATCTTTAATTTTTTGTTGGATCATTAAAATCTAATATATTCTTTCAATTTTTCTATTTTGTGTTTTCAAGTATTTTTAAGAGTGCTTGCTATTTTTTTCTTGTGTGATTATATAATCCTATTGTTTGACAATTGTGCTTATTAGTTAGCTAATTAAATATTAAATTCTCTTTTATGAATGCTAGTCTAAAAAGGTATTTTGCATTATGTTTCTTTTTACTCTAGTACTTAAGCTTACTCAAGTCATGTGACTTTTTGCATTTCAATGATGAGGACACATGTCATCATCTCCTTTCATCCTCAATTAGGATTTCTCTACAATTTATTTTTAATTTTTATCATTTCCTTTAATAAGGATTATTTAGTATAGTTTCATCAATAAAATACACAATATGATTTGTGTTTCTATATCAATCAACTTTTAGCACTATACCTTTGGTTTTCTCTCTTTCTATTGTAGGTGTTTGGTTGGAAGTGATCTTTGGGAGCTATAGGATTGAGAAATCAACTCCAACATGGTTTTAGAGCTCCAAATCATCCATAATTTTCTCTTAGCTTTCTAATAGATCTAGTCTTAGATAAATATTTATTATGACATGGAGCCAAATTAATCTCACTATTAAATTTCAAAGGCCAAAATACTTGATATTTTCTTATTTAAATATTAAATTTAAAGGTAAAAAATTTATATGTACTTTATAGTGGGTCTAAGATTTTTAAACATTAAATTTCATTCTGTTGTACAAATTTGTATCTTGTATGATGTCATATAGATTCCAAGCAAGAGAAATCAGCCCCTTGTGTTTGTAAATTTTAGCATTATTTATGTATCTTTTGGCTCATCTTTTTGGAATTTCAAGCAACCTTTTTCATTTTCCAACAATGAATTTTTACATTTTCTAATGGATTTTTTGTCACTATACTTTTCTAGTGATTGTTTTTTATTTTTTTTTATTAGGATAAAATAGGTTTTGAAGGGGCCTTGAAACCCTTACAACAAGAGAGTTGACATCGAAAAATGGACTAGATTACTTAGCAGCGAACCATAGGTTTTAGAAAGGACCTAAAACCTTCTGGACTTACAAGCATCCAGAGCCCAAAACCAAAGATTGCATAAAATATAAACATAAAATCAGAGTAGCCACATCTATAATAACCCACTTAACTTAATCCATAAATTCAAATGATATTTTTTTTTTTTTTAATATATAAAAATATTGATTTCTTATTCTTACTTATTCTTATTTATTTTTGATTCAATCACATACTTAGGTACATCTATCCAAATGAGATAGGCATCCATCCAACCGAGATGGGCATCTAACCATACAGGTTAGGCATCTATCCATATGGGTTAGGCATCTAACCATACGGGACAGGAGGTTTCATCTATCCAATCTGGGATAGGCATCTACCCAAACGAGGTAGGCATCTATTCATAAGAATAGGATATGCTCTGGCCAGAGACTTTAGACTCATCCGGACCATCCGAGTCCTGAGCCACTCTCTAAAGACTACACTCCCCTACTAGGAGTGCACTGAGGTCACCGTCCTTAAGAGTATTAAAATAATTACATAAACAAGCTTGAGTTCCACCTTGAAATTCGGTATAAAGCCTCGAGAAGTCAAGCGGATCCATACGGGATTCCTTCTGAGTATTTGATTAAAAGGCCAAGGAGCTTCAAGAACCAACTACTCACCCATAACCAATCCTAATCCCCATCCCCGAATGCCCAAGTACAAGGGACAACTTCGTCCCTAGACTGCCTACATACCCGTTTCGGTATGGGATCAAGGCGTAAAGTATGTAGTTCTGGTTTCTAACTATGGTTTAATGTAAACTGTTTGGTGGGTACACAACCCTTTCTAGGGTCAATGTCCCAGATAGTTTCTCTGCGGTTGCTACCCACGATGGTAGCTCTATAGCAAAAAGGCTCAAGGTGGCCTTCTGCTTGTGCCCTAAAATAACTAATCCTATTTCCTATTAAATAAGTCACCCTTAATCCATTTTTATTCGCTGGATTCCATCAAGATAAAAATATATATCCAAAATCATCACTCACAACCAGACCCTAAAGGGGGTTTCCTAAGGTTATTTGAGTGAATGTAAATTTATTTAAGATTTATCTTTTTAGATTATCGATCCAAGGGGGATTACCCACCCCTTGGATTTTTAACTTCTAAATGACCCTTATTACTCCCCTACGATTTAGAGGGATGATGCCATAGATGTCGTTGTTGTAGCGTTGTTAGGCGTTAAGTGCAGTAGTTCAACATGAGGGTATATGCATGAAGTTGTGGTACCAAAAAGGTGCTAGACTTAAAAAAAAATTTAAAAAGCGCATAAGGTGCACGCACTATAGGGCGTGCACCCTATAGTGCACATGCCTTATAAGGTGTGTACCTTATGTGCATTGTAAACCTCAAAAAAACCTTGCTTCGCATTTTGGATGCATTCTACATTCCAAACCCACGTTTTGGCATTTTTGGGTGCTATTTTCTTGGGCTTGCCCTTTGTAAAAGCTTGAAATTGGGCACTAAGTTGTCCATCTCTCATCAAAATACCACCACGCCATCGAAGAGCTCGAAGAGGTATGTATTTTTATTTTCTTATTATCATTTTTTTTGATTAATTTGAAGATTAAACTAGGTTTATTGATTTAAATTTATTTTCATTTTCAGGAAATGAGATTAGACAAGAAAATGTTGAAAACACTCAATCACCTCCTCATGAAGACCATATTGAAGAAGAAGCATATCAATCAGCTCCTCATGAAGACCATATTGAAGAAGAAGCACATCAAGAACCTCCTACAATCCCTAGACACCCCATAGGTACACAAGAAAACCTATTAGGTCAAATAGAAAATAGCCAAAAAGAGCTTGAAGGTTTAATCACAAGGCTAAAAGATCCCACTGGAACAAACTCCCATAGGACAAACCTTGCCAGTTCTTTGAAATCTATTGTATCTCACATACAATCTGTGAGTGGGCAAATAAATTTTTGGTCCTGTAAGAAGGAAGAACAAAAGAAATTTTATGCTGACAAATTATCATATGCAGCAACGAAGAAAAAGAAAATTAATAAATTTGACTTTTGTGCTCTTTTTACGGACCCCCGAACAGATCAACCTTTACACCCTGGATGTAGGAGATTCCCTATTCATTGGTGTCATCATGAAGGGGTTAAGAACAATTTTTGGGATATGTGGTGGATGGTATTTGATCAGCCCCCATGCAATAATCATGAGGTACCCCAATACTTTTTGAGAAAACTGTACTGTGAGTTTGTCCTTAATGAGATCCCAAACTATTTTGATTTTCTAGATTTTCAAAGTAGAGGTGGGGGTTCCTCGCATGATAGAGAGGGTGCACAACGTGATCCAAATCTCCCACCAAGACCCTTGGCCAGACCTATGGTAGAGCATGTTATTAATCCTTCCATTATGAAGGAGAGTATTGAGGTCGAAACTCTAGACTCGATTAGCTCACTCACTCAGACCCTTATACAGTATGCTAGTCCTCTAGTAGAGGGTGATGCGAGTGATGATGTTGATTCTTCTAGGCATCAAGTTCCAGCTCATTTTTGTCGATCTTGTGGTTCTCTTTGCACTTATGATCCTAATAGTTCTGAGAATGCATGTGCACGAGCAGAGTTTGCTACAGAGAACATTGTCATGACATAATCCTTGCTGAATGAAACATTTGGCATTGATACCTAGGTGAATTTCATTACAAGTTCATTTCATTCTTTTTATTAAATCTTATATGTAAATTTGAGAATATATCTAAATTAGTAAATTATTATGATAAAAAATCAGGGTCAAAGTGTTCACAATACTAGCAACATTCCTACAACACCCTTTTTCACTACTTCGTCGACTCCACAAGTATACAACGAGTGAAAAAATATAATTATTATATGTAGATAGTTGAACCTTATGTGAATGATTTTCTAATTACTTATTTTGGATGTCAAATAGTTTGATGCTAGAGCTTCAACATCAACACCTCGTAGTGTATTTCATCGACAATCTTTCACCCAGGTAAACAATTTATCTTTAATGTTGTTATTAAATAATATAGATAGTTTTGGAGATTAATCAATATACTTTGTTTAATTTTCAGATGTTGAATTTAGAGACTCGTCCTACTGTCCGTGCGTCAATGGAGCGCGGTGTTGCTGCAACAGTAGCAAGTTCATCTACTTTAATAGAAGTATGAGACATATTTGTAAATTTAGCATTACATTTGTTATCTTATTAATATGTTATTGAAAATTTTAACGACACTTGTATTTAGTTTAATTTATATTGTGATGCTTACAGGAGGGGCTTGTCACTCCAGATCATGAACGTGCACCTGTTGTGGATGAACATCATGATTATTTGTATGTGGTAAGTGACTATTCTATTATATGTCATTCTAAAATTCAATTTTTGTATATGCTAACATCATTCTTTTCATTGTATCAGGTGGAGTTACAAAAAAGTCTGGAGAGGAGGTCGAGTGGACGTACTCAAAAGACACTTGCAACATATACATCTCCATCCCCTTGATAGGCAAAGATATCTCATGATCTGTTTCCTTCCCCTAGAGGGAAATGAATAGAATAGGGTCCTATGTTGTATGCCTATATGGCAATTTTGAACATATGTTTTGTATTACGAATATGTGACATTCTATCGCCATATGGCTTTTGGCAAGCTCCTATTTGACTTTATTGGATACCATGTTGTATGCCTATATGGCAAATTTGAACATATGTTTTGTATTATGAGTATGTAACATTCTATGTCCATATGGCTTTTGGCAAGCCCCTATTTGACTTTATTGGATATCATGTTCTATGCCTTTATAGCAATTTTGAACATATGTTTTGTTTTATGAATATGTGAAATTCTAAGTCCATATGGCTTTTGGCAAGCCTATTTGTTTGTATTGGATATATTTGATAGTTTTAACGGTATACAATGTTGCATGGATTTGTAGCTTTTAGGTTAATGCAAATCATTTATCATGGTTATCCATAATTGCAGTACAAATGAGTAGATGAAAAATTGCACAAAGTTTATTATTACTTAAGCTTTGAACCTAAATGTGTGTTTGTAATCCAAGACACAAGCCACCCCAATGCGTACGAGCTGATAGTTTGGTGCCACAACACGACCTCGCAGGATCAGATGGATCATTCTTCTGATGAACAAGCACGGAGAAACATGATGCCGAATATTGACAACTTTGAGCAATTTGAGCACTTGGGCGATTTGGCTGCTAGGGTGTGGCCCGCAACGATCGGGCGAGTTGGGCAGAAAAAAGAAGGCATTCCTAGCATAAACCCGACCACCCTGACACGTACAAGTTGACAGTTCAGTGCCGCGATGAGTGTATTGAAAGATGGGGCATTGTGCAACTTTTCATTAAACTCATTTGACGCTTTTTGTCGCAACCGAGAAAGAGTCGCCATGAGCAACTGGATCTGAGTCTACCGAAACTGAGAGAGGATTTTTTAGAGTGCCATAACACAACCCCGCAGGATCAGATGGATCGTTCTTATGATTAACGGGCACAGAGAAACGTGATGCCGAATATTGACAACTTTGAGCAATTTGAGCGCTTGGGCGATTTGGCTGCTAGGGTGTGGCCCGCATCGATCAGGCAAATTGGAGAGCAAAAAGAAGGCATTCCTAGCATAAACCTAGCCACCCCGATGCATACAAGTTGATGATTTGGTGCCGCAATGAGCAGATTGAAAGATGGGCATTGTGCAACTTTTCATTGAAGTCATCTGACGCTTTTTGTTGCAACTGAGAAAGAGTCACCACGAGCAACTGGATCCGAGTCTACTAAAACTGAGAGAGGCTTTTTTGGAGTGTCATAACATGACCCCGTAGGATCAGACAGATCATTCTTATGATTAACGGGCACGAAGAAATGCGATGCCGAATATTGACAACTTTGAGCAATTTGAGCACTTGGGCGATTTGGCTGCTAGGGTGTGGCCCACAACAATCGGGCGAGTTGGAGAGAAAAAAGAAGGCATTCCTAGTGTAAACCCGACCACCTTGACACGTACAAGCTGATGGTTCGGTGCCACGAGGAGCGGATTGAAAGATGGGGCATTGTGCAACTTTTCATTGAACTCATTTGACGCTTTTTGTCGCAACCGAGAAAGAGTCACCACGAGCAACTGGATCCGAGTCTATCGAAATCGAGAGAGGATTTTTTAGAGTGCCATAACATGACCCCGTAGGATTAGACAAATTGTTCTTATGATTATCGGGCACGAAGAAACATGATGTCAAATATTGACAACTTTGAGCAATTTGAGCACTTGGGCGATTTGGCTGCTAGGTTGTGGCCTGCAATGATCAGGCGAGTTGGAGAGCAAAAAGAAGGAATTCCTAGCGTAAAACCGGCCACCCCGATGTGTACAAGTTGATGGTTCAGTGCCGCGACAAGCGGATTGAAAGATGGGGCATTGTACAACTTTTCATTGAAGTCATCTGACACTTTTTGTCTCAACTGAGAAAGAGTCACCAGGAGCAACTGGATCTGAGTCTACCCAAACCGAGAGAGGCTTTTTTAGAGTGCCATAATAGGACCCCGTAGGATCAGACAGATCATTCTTATGATTAACGAACATGGAGAAACACGATGCCGAATATTGACAACTTTGGGCAATTTGAGCACTTGGGCGATTTGGCTGCTAGGGTGTGGCTTGCAACGATCGGGCGAGTTGGAGAGAAAAAAGAAGGAATTCCTAGCATGAAATTGTCCACCCTGATGCGTATGAGCTAACGGTTCGATGCCACGAGGAGCGGATTGAAAGATGGGGCATTGTGCAACTTTTCATTGAACTCATCTGACGCTTTTTGTCGCAACCGAGAAAGAGTCACCACGAGCAACTAGATCTGAGTCTACCGAAACTGAGAGAGGCTTTTTTAGAGTGCCATAACATGACCCCATAGGATCAGATGGATCATTCTTATGATTAACAAGCATGGAGAAACACGATGCCTAACATTGACAACTTTGAGCAATTTGAACACTTGGGCGATTTGGCTGCTAGGGTGTGGCCCGTAACGATCGGGCTAGTTGGAGAGAAAAAAGAAGGCATTCCCTAGCGTAAACCTGGCCACCCCGATGCGTACGAGCTGATGGTTTGGTGTCGCAATGAGCGGATTGAAAGATGGGGCATTGTGCAACTTTTCATTGAACTCATCTGACGCTTTTTGTCGCAACCGAGAAAGAGTCGCCACGAGCAACTGGATCCGAGTCTACCCAAACTGAGAGAGGCTTTTTTAGAGTGCCATAACACAACCCTACAGGATCAGATGGATCATTCTTATGATTAATGGGCATGGAGAAATGCGATACTAAATATTGACAACTTTGAGCAATTTGAGCGCTTGGGCGATTTGGCTGCTAGGGTGTGGCCTGCAACAATCAGGCGGGTTGGAGAGAAAAAAGAAGGCATTCCTAGCATAAAACTGGCCACCCCGACATGTACAAGCTGATGGTTTGGTGTTGCGATGAGCGGATTGAAAGATGGGGCATTGTGCAACTTTTCATTGAAGTCATCTGACACTTTTTGTCGCAACCAAGAAAGAGTCGCCACGAGAAGCTAGATCTGAGTCTACTGAAACTGAGAGAGGCTTTTTTAGAATACCATAACATGACCCCGCAGGATCAAACAGATCATTCTTATGATTAACGGGCACGGAGAAACACAATGACGAATATTGACAACTTTGAGCAATTTGAGCACTTGGGTGATTTGGCTGCTAGGGTGTGGCCCGCAACGATCGGGTGAGTTGGAGGGAAAAAAGAAGGAATTCCTAGCGTAAACCTGACCACCCTGACACATACGAGCTGACGGTTCGGTGTCACGACGAGTAGATTGAAAGATGGGGCATTGTACAACTTTTCATTGAACTCATCCGACGCTTTTTGTCGCAACTGAGAAAGAGTCGCCACGAGCAACTGGATCTGAGTCTACCCAAACCGAGAGAGGCTTTTTTAGAGTGCCATAACACAACCCCACAAGATTAGATGGATCATTATTACATGTCACTAACATCAAGAAAAACCATGCCAAATTTTGATAATTTTTCACACTTTGAGTGATTGACAACAAATGAGCATTTTTTACATCTTTTACCATATTAGCAGGGTATACTTCACGAAATGATCCCATGTGATCTCTAATGGTCCAAAATGACATTATTTACATAAAATCACACAAAACAAGACAAAAACATAATTTTTTATATTACAATGCCTCGAGTAGTCAAAAATACAAGTCATGTACATATATCCAAATAAGATTGATATTACAATTTTTTACATTTACTTTTAATCCAATGAACCATCTGGATCTATTCTACTCTTTATCGTGTCTAGTATGGCCTCATGGTCAGACTCAGGAACCTTCCATAGGTTCTTGTTTAGTGGTCTACCCCCATATTTGATCAAATGAACATTTGAAGCTACAACAAGGTTAGAATAATGAAGAATCTTCCTATGTGTCTCAAAATCCTTGAACAACCACAAGTTAGACTTCTTCACTAGGTACCTTCTAAGCCATGTTCCAGTAACAACTACTGATCCTATGGGGTACTCAATATTTTCTCCATCTACCACAGGGTGATCCAATTTCTTTTTTGTGTCCACACAATGACACAGGTAATAATATGTTCCTTCTTCATTGTCTTCAGCTGCAATTACTACATAAACATGCCCTGCAATGATAAAGTGAGAAGAATTTAGCAAACAACTAAGGTAAAATATTAAAGTATAAAAAATTGCATGTGGATAATTTACTTGGTTGGACTAAATCTGACACATGGTCAAAGTCAATTGATGCTTCCATCTGTGTGAGTTGTAGTGCACTCGGAGGTCGGTATGTCTCAAGTGGGATTAGAGGTCTCATACACCATTCGTCCACCCACTCCTTTGACTCAAAGTCATTATAGGCAACATCTCTACATGAAGAACAATAACATGCCATCCGTCGCGTATGGATAGTCCATGAACCTGCATTAGAGCTTTTGAAAGAGTGTAGCTCACTTGATCCTGTCAATGTATAACAACTTTCTAATTTTGCAATGTTAGTATCATCTACCAACCAAAAAAATCTGTGAACTAAAGACTTACCTTGATTACGTGGACCAATTGTACCATTGCACCATTGAACAATTGATTTTGTATCTTTCAAGTTTGCATTCCCTTTGTACTTTAACTCTTCTCATGCTAAAGCTCTTTTAATACATGCTCTTGCACCATCATGCTCCCCTTTTCCATGCCCAGTGTTGAAATGTGGCGACTGATCAGCAAAGTACTGTACACTCAACACATTTTTCGTTGATGAAAACTGACATTGTAATTAAACCCTAAAAAGGTTGTCTTTGTTTGTTGCCCTAAAAACACATGTTATAAGCGGTTGGGATGCTTAAGGCATTGTAAGATTGATGTATTGTTTTTGCTGGATAATAAGAAAGATTGGACGGCTGTGTATGGTGGACGTAACCCATTCTGGGTGAACCACGTTAAATCTCTATGTTATCTGTGTCCTGTTTTATTTCTTTATCTTTTGTATTTAAATCTGCATATAATTGTTAGTTCATATTTGCTTCAGATCTGCTTGAAACCCTAACAATTGGTATCAGAGCGAGGTTTTCTGTAAATTGGTAGGACTTTTAGATTTGAGTGGGAGCAATGGAGGATTCCAAATTCAAGGTTGAAAAGTTTAACGGCTAGAATTATCAGTTATGGAAAATGCAGATGGAGGATTACCTGTATCAAAAGGATTTGTGGCGGCCATTGGAAGGAAAGGCAAAGAAACCAACCACAATGTCAGATGAAGAGTGGGTAATTTTAGATAGAAAGGCACTGGGATCCATTCGATTATGCTTTGCACCATCTATAGCATTCAATATAACAGAAGCAAAAACGACTATAGATTTGATGGCAACATTGGCTAAGTTGTATAAGAAACCCTCGGCTTCGAATAAGGTATTTCTTATGAAGCGTTTGTTTAATTTGAAAATGAGTGAGGGAGGATCTGTAGCAGAGCACTTAAATGAATTTAATATAATTACCAGTCAATTGTCTTTGGTAAAAATTACCTTTGCAGAAGAGGTTAGGGCTCTCTTGATTTTATGTTCTTTGCCAGAAAGCTAGAATAGCTTGGTTATGGTTGTAAGTAACTTTGTCTCTGGTAAAAATACTTTGGTATTTGATGATATTGTTGGTGTTATCCTAAGCGAGGAAATGTGAAGGAAAAGCATAGGTGAGACTTCAACATCATCGGGTAGTGTTTTGAATGTGGAGAACAGAGGAAGATCAAAGGAAAGAGGAAAAGGCCCTGGGAATGAGAAGTCACGAGGGAAGTCAAAGAAAGGACGCTCTCAATCTAGAGGAAAGAAAGATTGCTGGTACTGCGGAAAGCCTGGTCATCTAAAGAAAGACTATTGGACTCGAAAAAACAAAGAAGGAGACAAAAATGAAAATGACAGTAAGGAAGCTAATATTGCAAGTAATACTTTACAAGATGCTTTAATCTTATGTTTGGATAATGTTAATGATTCCTAGGTAATAGATTCTAGGGCTTCATTTCATGCTACACCCCATAGAAAATATTTTCTAGATTATATTCAAGGTGATTTTGGATAGGTATATTTGGGTGATGATGAGCCCTGTCAAATTGTTGGAAAAGGAAAGATAAAGATCAAGTTGCAGAATGGTAATGATTGGTTTCTGCAGGAGGTAAGACATGTTCCTAATTTAAGAAGAAATTTAATTTCTGTAGGGAAACTAGGTAGTGAAGGTTGCATAGTTACCTTCTCAGATAGTATGTGGAAGGTCACTAAAGGATCATTAGTAGTAGCTAAAGGTGCGAAAGTAGACACATTATATCTGTGTACTGGTAACACTTACTCTACCTTAGTTGCTATAGATAAAGTTACTGTAGGGACAACAACAATAAATGTTGCAAGAACAGATTAGATAATGTGGCACCATAGGCTTGGGCACATGAGTGAGAAAGGGATGAAAATCCTTCACTCCAAAAATCTATTGCCAGGACTAACGAAGATTGATTTAGAGTTATGTGAAAACTGTGTTTATGGTAAACAAAAAAGAGTCAGATTTCTCAAGGTTGGGAAAGAGAAACAGAGTGAGAAGTTAGAGCTTGTACATTCAGATGTATGGGGATCGGCTCAGGTATCATCTCTTGGTGGCTCTTGTTATTATGTTATTTTTATTGATGACTCAACCAAAAAAACATGGGTATATTTCCTAAAACAAAAATTAGATGTTTTTGAAACTTTTAAGAAATGGAAAGCTTTGGTTGAGAATGAGCTAGGAAAAAAATTGAAGTGTCTCAAATCGGATAATGGAGGTGAGTATTGTAGCAAAGCATTTGAAGATTATTGTTCCTTAAATGGGATTCAAAGCAGAAGACAGTTCTAGGAACTCCACAGGAAAATGGTGTGTCAGAGAGAATGAATAGGACTACCATGGAACGTGCGAGGAGCATGAGATTGCATGCTGGATTGCCCTTACATTTTTGGGAAGATGTTGTACATACTGCTGTCTATTTGATAAATAGAGGACCTTCAACCCCTTTGGATGGTGGTATTCCAGAGGAGGCATGGACTGGTAAAAAGGTAAATTATTCTTTTCTAAAAACTTTTGGTTGCGAAGCTTTTGTCCATGTTGATAAAGAAAACAAAACCAAGCTTGATGCTAAATCTCATAAATGTACCTTTATTGGATATGGGATAGATGAATATGGCTATCGGTTATGGGATTTTGAAAATAAGAAAATAATTAGAAGTAGAGATGCTATATTCAATGAGAAGGTTATGTATAAAGAACAGATGCAAGAAAAGAAGCATGAACAGGACAAACAAGAATATGTGGTGTTGGATGAGATTCCTAAAAATGAAATGCCACAGGTACTTGATGCTCAACAACAATAGATTGTCCCACAAACTCCTGCAAGTGTTAGACGTTCTACGAGGAAAAGTAGACCCCCTGAAAGATTTTCTCCTTCTTTGTATTCTATTTTATCAACGGATTCTGGTGAACCAGAAGAATATGAAGAAGCAATGCAGGTAGATGCCAGACAACAGTGGGAGCTAGGCATGAAAGAGGAGATGGACTTCTTGATGAAAAATAAGACGTGGGACTTAGTCCCTTTACCTGCAGAAAAAAGAGCCTTGCCTAACAAATGGGTTTATCGGCTGAAGGAGGAGGAAGGAGGTCAGAAAAGATATAAGGCCAGACTTGTGGTAAAAGGTTTTGCACAGAAAAAGGGTATAGATTATGATGAAATATTTTCTCCAGTTGTAAAAATGACTTCAATTAGAACCGTACTTAGTCTTGTGGCTGCAGATGATTTACATCTTAAACAATTAGATGTCAAAACAGCTTTTCTCCATGGAGATTTGGAGGAGGAAATTTACATGTTGCAACCACAGGGATATGAGGTCAAAGGTAAGGAGAACTTGGTGTGTAGGTTGAAGAAAAGTCTGTATGGCCTAAAGCAAGCACTCCGACAATGGTATTTAAAATTTGATAGTTTCATGGCTGAACAAGGTTATCATAGATGTCATTCTGATCATTGTGTATATTTTAAGAGATTTGATAATGGCAGTTATATTATCCTATTGCTTTATGTTGATGACATGCTTGTTGCTGGGTCTAACATGCAACATATAAATGATCTTAAACAGAAATTAGCTAGGTCATTTTCTATGAAGGATTTAGGTGTAGCTAAGCAAATTCTCAGTATGAGGATTACACGGGACAGGAAAAATAGAACCTTGAATTTGTCCCAAAGTGAGTATATAAAGAAGGTGTTGAAAAGATTTAACATGCAGGATGCAAAAACAGTTAGTACACCTTTGGCTGGTCATTTCAAATTGACTAAGGAGATGTGCCCAAAGGCACAGGAAGAGGTTAATAAAATGTCTAACATCTCGTATTCATCAACTATTGGTAGTCTAATGTATGCAATGGTATGCACAAGGCTAGATATTGCACATGCAGTGGGAGTTGTGAGCAGGTTTATGAGTAATCCGAGTATGGAACATTGAAATGCTGTGAAATGGATTCTTCAGTATTTGAAAGGAACTACTACGAAGGCATTATGTTTCAAAGGATCTAATGCTGCTCTGAGTGGATTTGTTGACTCTGATCTGGCGGGTGATATTGATTCATGAAGGAGTACTATAGGGTATGTTTTTACTATAGGGGGAACTGCAGTCAGTTGGATTTCTAGGCTGCAAAAGGTTGCTACACGTTCAACCACTGAAGCTAAGTATGTTGCTGCTACAGAAGCTAGCAAAGAGATGATTTGGTTGCAATATTTTTTGAAGGAATTGGGTCAGACATAAGAGGATAGACCATTGTATACTGATAGCTAGAGTGCCATTCATCTTGCAAAGAACTTTGCTTTTCATTCAAGGACAAAGCACATTCAACTCAGGTACCACTTCATCCGGATTGTTTTGGAGGAGGGTCAGTTACGGCTTGAGAAGATTCACACAAGTGAGAATCCTGCCGATATGTTCACAAAGGCAGTTCCACAGGAGAAGCTGATTTCTTCATCAGTTTCTATTGGTCTTCTTGATTGATAATTATGGAATTTATACCGGTCAAGTCCTAGTGTTTTATCCAGCGGATGTTGCATGTACAGTGGTGTCGTGTAGTATCAGTCTCCAAGTGGGAGATTGTTCAATGTGGAGCTTGATCAGTCTCCAAGTGGGAGATTGTTGAAATGTAGCGACTGATCAGCAAAGTACTGTACACTCAGCATGTATCCTCGCCGGGGTACGGGGGCGGTAGCCCCTGAGAAATTTTTTTTTGCCATTTTTCGTTGATGAAAACCGACATTGTAATAAAACCCTAAAAAGGCCGTCTTTGTTTGTTGCCCTAAAAATGCATGTTATAAGCGACTGGGATGCTTAAGGCATTGTAAGGTTGATGTACTATTTTTGCTGGATAATAAGAAAGATTGGACGGCTGTGTATGGTGGACGTAACCCATTCTGGGTGAACCACGTTAAATCTCTGTGTTATCTGTGTCCTATTTTATTTCTTTATCTTTTGTATTTAAATCTGCATATAATTGTTAGTTCATATTTGCTTCAGATCTGCTTGAAACCCTAACACCCAGCCTCAGAGAAATTCCACATATGCTAAATAGCAGTCAACTTATGCATCCTACTCAACCAATAAAACATCCGAGAGTTCTTAAATTGCGATGCACAATTATCTGACCATATGATATGTTGACGAAATGATATGCCTCGGCTAGCAAAATCATCGTAGAATATTTGAAAACAACCTTGCACAAACTCTGTAGAGTGTGAGCAATCATCACTGATGTAAAAATGATACTCCCTCAATATCTTCCTATCCTCATCCATACTATCATGTGCATGAATGAATGCTATATGCAAAAATATGGCAACTTGTGTGGAGTTGTAATATTGTGATTGCACCTTGTTATGCGGTTGTAGTGTGTAGTTCTCTACAAAGTTAACAATTGAAATGATTGTATGAACTGGAAATGTGTCCTTGCATAGCTTAAATTGTGAGTCCAACCAACGAGCTCGATGGTTATGCCTTGCATACTCATACACTATATTCTCATGAAAGATGCCCATAAACTGATACAATGGAATCTTCTCACTAACCAATTCACACCTTTTTGCTTCTTTTCCATCTTTTAGCATGTAGGCCACTGTCTTATATTTTTTAAATTCTACTAATTCATTACCAATTTCTTGTCCAATATCCATATGTTGACAAATTTGTAAATGTCGCAATCCACCACAATCAACACATGTGCCATCCAAGCAACACTTATTGTAATATACTTGACCATCTACTCTTTCACATAAGATGCTAGATATGAATTCCCTTGAAGATGTCGATGGACCATTTATGTTGCATTCCTGCAAAACATTGTTAGCATGCAAATCTATACATATGCATTGATAAACATCATAATGGTTAGAAAATTCAATATGTACTCTACAACAACAAGTTGTACGTGTGTGATTTATTTTGAGATAAAAAGGATTTACCATTTCAAAGAACCTTTGACTAATTTTTATTTGAGGATACATACGTTGAAACTTGGCAAAAAATTGTGTTTGAGTCATATCCAAAAAATGTTTCGGATGTGGATAACGGATTTTACTACCAATCCTCCTTCTTACAACATCTCTTTGATTTGGAGAGACCCTTGTGTTATTCTTCCAAAAATATTCAATTAGGGATCTCAAGGCTTCAACAATTGCTTTATCTTTCCATGGTAATCTACTGGAAAATGCCCATAACTCATTGTTATATGGATCCTCCATTCTTTATTGCCTTCCCAAAGCTCTCATTAGAGTTTGTCTACTTAGATTCAATTGTTTACTTGTCTTTCTAAGGAGGCGATCTTTCTTATTTTGAGTGCTTACAATTGTTGATGTAATGACACATCGTGTGGCATTACTGTCTTTTGTGCATGAGTTAGAACCAACAGTATCATATGCATCCATCAGATTCTTCACAATAGATTTGTCGCTTGATTCAATCGATGTTCTTAGCCCAAGAATCTTCATTATAGGCCTAAATTTCAGATTTCTCATCATTTCAACAAATAGTTGACATCTTCCTGTCTCATTTAAAGGCTCAAAAAATATTTTCCATATCCGGCTAGCATGTCTTTGACAAGTACATTTCGGAAACTTGTCAAACATTGGTTTCAAAACATTAGTATCAATATCAATCAAATACTTAGGCTTTCTATGCAAAACTCTAGGAGGTGTTCTCAAACTTTGAGTTATCTCAAGATTAGGAATGTCAACAACATTAGGGTTAGGTGGCATACCTTCAACCGGAGATGAAAATGATGGCATACCTTGAAATTGAGGTGTACAAGATGGTGTAGCTCCAATGCTTGATGTCAGTTGGGAAGTACTTGGAACGTCAAATGTCATAGAGGGAGTGCATTCAATATGAGATGTTGTAGACACCAATAGTGTGCCAATAAGAGATGGTGTGCCTTCAACTTGAGATGTAAGAGATGGGGTGCCTTCAACTTGAATTGTGGTAGACATGCTCTCAACCTCGGGATTCAATTGTTTCATTGCACGAAGGTTTTGCATCCATTGCCTTTGTGTGGCCAATTTTGTCTCTCTTAGATTGGATGGATATTTCATGTTCCTCTTCAATTGGCAGCTCTTCAATTGACACCTCTTCTTCTATGGTATTCAATTTCCTTTGTTCACGAAGTTGCTTCATTCCTTCTCATTTTTTTGCATTCTTAGCTTCACGCTCTTCTAGTGTTACATTTTTTGGTCATTTCCTCGGCATGATGATGATTATGCATATGTTAAAATGGATATATGAAATTGAAATTATTTCATGTATTCCTTTTTTAAATTATTTCATAAGATCTTAAAAAGGATGTACGAAATTGCAAATTTTGTTTTAAACCACTAAACAAATAATTTTCTTATGCAACTTCCTTCAAATGCATTGGTAAATCTAATGTAAATCTAATAGGATTATAATCAATTTTGACTCACACTTTTATTCTAACATTTAAACAAAACAACACTTAATAAGTATTTGAATTCTAAAAACAAGAAAATATTACCTCAATTATTCAAATTTGATAAAAAAAACTATGTTCTTCCTCTTTGACGTTGCCAAATAAAAAAAAAGGTGGTGGAGAGCTAATGGAATGTATAAAACAACCTTGCATAAAATGTCAACACCATGCAAAAAGCATTTTTTTGTTTGATCATGCGTAGAAAGAAGAAAAAATGAGAGAATGTGGGCTTGGATCACGGGTCAAGGGTCCCATATAACCGTTTTTTAGTGCAGCTCATTTGGCCAATGCCAAATATGGCGCTAGCCAAATGACTTCCATTGAAATTTTTTACCTTAAACTAAACACTAACTCTATATGCTATAAACTTTTTTTTGTGCAGCTCATATTTGGCACTAGCCAAATGACTTCCATTGAAATTTTTTACCTTTGATAAATTTCTACTCTATACCCATAACGACACCATATCATGTCCTAAGAGGTCATATGGTGTCCTAAGGGGTCATAGGACACCATATGACCCATAACGACACCATATTGTGTCCTAAGGGGTCAAAAGACACCATATGACCCCTTAGGACACAATATGGTGTCATTATGGGTCGTATGGTGTCCTAAGGGGTCATATGGTGTCTTATGACCCCTTAGGAAACCATATGACCCCTTAGGACACAATATGGTGTCATTATGGGTTGTATAGTGTTGTAAGGGGTCATATGGTGTCCTATGACCCCACCATATGACCCCTTAGGACACCATATGACCCCCTAGGACACAATAGGGTGTCGTTATGGGTTGTATGGTGTCCAAAGGGGTCATATGGTGTCTTATGACCCCTTAGGACACCATATGACCCCTTATGACATAATATGGTGTCGTTATGGGTTGTATGGACACCTAAGGGGTCATATGGTGTCCTATGGGACCATAGGACACCATATGAACCCTTAGGTGTTGTTATGGGTCGTATGGTGTTGTAAGGGGTCATATGGTATCCTATGACCCCTTAGGACACCATATGACTCCCTAGGACACAATAGGGTGTCATTATGGGTCGTATGGTGTCCTAAGGGGTCATATGGTGTCTTATGACTCCTTAGGACACCATATGACCCCTTAGGACACAATATGGTGTCGTTATGGGTCGTATGGTGTCCTAAGGGGTCATATGGTGTCCTATGACCCCTTAGGACACCATATGGCCCCTTAGGACATAATATGGTGTTGTTATGGGTCATATGGACACCTAAGGAGTCATATGATGTCCTATGGGGCCATAGGACACCATAATGACACCCTATTGTATCCTATGGGGTCATATGGTGTCCTAAGGGGTCATAGGGTGTCCTATGACCCCTTAGGACACCATATGACCCCCTAGGACACAATAGGGTGTCATTATGGGTCGTATGGTGTCCTAAGGGGTCATATGGTGTCTTATGACCCCTTAGGACACAATACGGTGTTGTTATGGGTCGTATGGTGTCCTAAGGGGTCATATGGTGTCCTATGACCCCTTAGGACACCATATGACCCGTTAAGACACAATATGGTGTCGTTATGGGTCGTATGGACACCTAAGGGGTCATATGGTGTCCTATGGGGCCATAGGATACCATATGACCCCTTAGGTGTCATTATGGGTCGTATGGTGTCGTAAGAGGTCATATGGTGTCCTATGACCCCTTAGGATACCATATGACCCCTTAGGACACAATAGGGTGTCGTTATGGGTTGTATGGTGTTGTAAGGGGTCATATGGTTTCCTATGACCCTTTAGGACACCATATGACCCCTTAGGATATAATATGGTGTCGTTATGGGTCGTATGGACACCTAAGGGGTCATATGGTGTCCTATGGGGCCATAGGACACCATATGACCCCTTAGGTGTCATTATGGGTTGTATGGAGTCGTTATGGGTCATATGGTGTCGTAAGGGGTCATATGGTGTCCTATGGCCCCTCAGGACACCATATGACACCCTAGGACACAATACTGTGTCGTTATGGGTCATATGGTGTCCTAAGGGGTCATATGGTGTCCTCTGTGTCCTAAGGGGTCATAAGACACCATATGACCCCTTAGGACACCATACGACCCATAACGACACCCTATTGTGTCTTAGGGGGTCATATGGTGTCCTAAGGGGTCATAAGACACCATATGACCCCTTAAGACACCATATGACCCATAACGACACCATATTGTGTCCTAAGGGGTCATATGGTGTCCTAAGGGGTCATAAGACACCATATGACCCTTAGGACACCATATGACCTGTTAGGACACAATATGGTGTCGTTATGGGTTGTATGGACACCTAAGGGGTCATATGGTGTCCTATGGGGCCATAGGACACCATATGACCCCTTAGGTGTCCTTATGGTTTGTATGGTGTCATAAGGGGTCATATGGTGTCCTATGACCCCTTAGGACACCATATGACTCCTTAGGACATAATAGGGTGTCGTTATGGGTTGTATGGTGTCGTAAGGGGTCATATGGTTTCCTATGACCCTTTAGGACACCATATGACCCCTTAGGACACAATATGGTGTCGTTATGGGTCATATGTTGTCCTAAGGGGTCATATGGTGTCCTAAGCGGTCATATGATACCATATAACCCCTTAGGACACAATATGATCCCTAACGACACCTAAGGGGTCATATGGTGTCCTATGACCCATTAAGACACCATATGGTGCTGTTATGGGTTGTATGGTGTTCTAAGGGGTCATAGGCTGTCTTATGACCACTTAGGATAAAATATGGTGTCGTTATGGGTCCTATGGTAACCTAAGACGTCATATGGTGTCCTATGATCCCTTAGGACACCATATGACCGCTTAGGTGTTGTTAGGGGTCATTTTGTGTCGTAAGGGGCCATTTTATGTCCTATGACCCCTTAGGACCTAGAGAGAGGAGGGAATGAGGAAAAAACTGAGGGAAAGAGGTGAGAGAGGGAATTAGATGGGTGTAAGGATGAAGAGGGAGATAGCTCGAGGGATAGGAGAATAAGGGAATTGTGAGAGCTAGAGAGGGGAGGGACAAAGGAAAGTTTGTATCTATTCCACATTTGGCACGCGCCAAATAGGGAGAGTGCCAAATGTGTACATAGAAACCCCCATCTCACATCTCGCTTCTTTATCTGCCTTCCCTCGTAGTTCCATCTCTCTCTATGAACTAGATCTCATATTCTCTCTCTCCCCTTACCTCTTCTCAGGCTCTTCATTCTTATAGATACATACTCTTCTTTGTCTCTCCCCTTTCTAGCTCTCACAATTCCCTTATTCTGCTATCCCTCAAGCTATCTCCCTCTTCATCTTTATTTGGTGCATGCCAAATGTGGAATATGGACCACATTTGGTGCACGCCAAATGGAATATCCATTCATCACATTTGGCGCACGCCAAATAGGGCGTTCACCATATTTGGCGAGTGCCAAATGGCCCACTTTGGGAAACACCAAACCTATGGTTTGGATTTTCCTTGGGCATCCAAACCAAAGGTTTGGACGACCATTTCAGGCTAGAGACGTGTTTTTATCAGAACATTGAAAATTTTGACATATTTTTGGTCGTGCTCTCCATCAGGTTTGCACGTGTTTCAATGAAGTTAAAAAAAATACCGTGGTAAACTTGAGCTCCCTCTTAGCTATCCAAAAATGTAATTTATTTCAAATTTTGATTTCGGTAAGTCCTTCATCTACAATTTCTTTTGTTAGTGTGTCTGTTTTTTGTCAAAACCAACATGCACTATTTTTGGTCTAGATTTTTACACGTTTATCAAATTTTGAAAAAAATTACATTTTTAGAAACTAGACTCCATTCTACACAATTTAAAAAAAAAAGGTTTTGATTTTTGATTTGTTTTCAATGATTTTAGGGGGGAGCAAACTCAAATTTCTATTTTTCAGGATGTGTCCACTTCGAAAATTAGTAAAAAATCATATACTCATTAAAAAATTAGCTGAAAATTCTGGCATAAACTACAAGGTGTTAGCTAATTTCTCACCAAAGCAATTTTAAAAATTAAAAAAAAAATTAACATTTTAGGGGGGCCACAACAGACGCTATGTTATGTTTTTTGCATAAAAACATGACCACTTTTTGTGGCTCCCCTTTTTGAAGCCTTTAATCTCCACCATTTTCAAACAAAATTAGTAGTTTAGAAAGTAGACTCGAAGCACTCAAACTCTTGTTCTTGTTGCATCTTCAAATTTGGAGTGTAACTATCTTCAATTTGTCGTTGAAGTTTAGACTTTGCTGATTTCAAAAAAAAGTGGCATCTTAAGACCCCCTTTTGGTACCACAACTTGGTGCACATACCCACGACGACATTACCTATAAGCGTGACCTAGAGGCACCATAGATACCTAACACTACTAAGTTTTGGTTTCATCTCCTCTTGTTTAGTTGTCTAACTAGGAATTTAACTTGAATTCACAAATCTTATGTAAAACAATATACTAATACAATCATGAAAATGAAACTATGATATACAAGGAAGTTTTGCTTGAAAACATGTAAAATTATAACTTATGAAAAGGATTGAAATACTTATTGAAAGGTACTAAATTTCTTAAAGAAAATTAATTTATCTAATATTACTTTGGGAATAAAATTAATATTCACTTGTTTTGAAGGAAAAAGGAAAAGAACTATTAACAATATGCTTAAATAACCACAATACCTTTAATCACTAATTGTTCAAAAATAAGATTAGAAGAGAGTCTAATAATTGCTAATCAACTAAAATAAAGACCCTAATCAATTTGAATCAATCTTCCTCTAGTTTCTTTAGAACCAATGTCAATTCCTTGCAAGATTATAAGAGATAACTATTGAAGTAATGTTAACTTTATCCTTGGATATTTCCTACATATAACAACCTCTTCAATTCCAAATTCTTAGAAGTGAGCTAATGCTTGCTCCTAAAATGTACTTCAATTAAAATTTATTATCTTACTCTCCAAGTGATCATGGGGTAGTTTTCTTGAAAACTCATTGCTCGATAATGATAGAACCCAACAAATCCTAACTTTATTCAGCTTTGAAGGTAAGTTTCATTAGATAATTTATAAATAATAGATAAGTACTAAATTTGAGGTTCGGAAGGTAAGTCATGTTTAATAATATCACATAAAAGATTTCAACCTTTGTCTCACCCATCTACTAAACTATTTTGGTTTTCAAATAAAATTTCTTTACACCCAGATTAATACTACTATTCTTCCAAAATAGATTATATACCCTTTAGATTGTATGAAAATCATTTCTAAACTTAAATGTTAATCAAATTTATCTATACTAATTACTTGTAATATAAAAGTAACTTCTCCTTTACTAGCCCTATGTTTCTTTATAGCAAGAAGGTAAATGTTTTTAACCATTAATAGAAATGACCATCCTCTATGCCTTGAAATCTAACAAAGAAACAAATCAAATATTCGACTTCTTGGATTGAAGGAAATTCATATTGCTCGAAATACATAAAGAGTACTATGAATCTAAGCACATTTACATAGTATGTAAATTCATTTATTCCTTAATAATTGCACAAATTTAACTATACAAAGGGGTAGTTTCGAAATAGAGAGATTAAATATTTGAAATGTATTGATTGTTTTGGAGAAATCCATTTACTACTAGGTTCCATTTGAGACTAACTAATGAGGGAGAATCCAATACTTGGAATAATTTCATTCGTGCAAAAGCTTCCCAAGATGCATGAGAGCAATGCCATTTCCCTTTCTTTTGTTTTCCTTGAGTCGACTATTTTATTTAATAAGGGGATTTAACTGTTTTATCTATATCCTAAGAAATATTAATTCAATATAATAAATCTCTTAGTGTTCAATTATCTAACTGAATCCCACAAGTGTAATTTGACCATTTGGACTTATGCAATATTTATCCTTTAAAAACCCCAAAGGCTTTTTTCCCATCTTTGAGGGAGATAGTGAAATCTTTATAGATAAAGTATTTATTAAAAGGAAGGTCCAAATTTACAACTTAAACTTATATATCAAACTCTTTTATCATGAGTTATGTTTGTCGTCCTTCTCCCTAGGAAATTTATTACCACTTTATTATTTTTCTTTAAAACTATATTTTACACTTAAGAATAAATCCTCAGATTCTAAATAAATTGAACAATTTTTTAACTATTAAAATTATTTGTAATGCTTAACTATAAATTAATTCAACTAATATGAATAATTTTTAATTTTCAAATGTGCTAATTAATCCTAATGATACAAATAAATCTTTGCTAACAACTTAAATATAAATAAATTCCAACTAAATAATCTTAAAAAGCTCTGATTGTTTCCTTTACCTTTAATAAAACAATTTTAATTATTACTAATAAATTCTAGATACCTTTAACTAATAAAATACCTTTTTGATTAATAAACTCAAATAAATAAATATTTTAATTATTTCATAACACTCAGAAATTAATTTACAATATTAAAATTACAAAATAAAATAAATTTCAAAAAGTAAATTTAAAAAAAAAACTTTCTCTTAATATAATATGAGAGGGTACTAAAAAAGAATTCTTTAAAACAGGAAACAACAAAAAGTGTTTTCTTTTAATGGATGGAAAAATAAAGATATAATTATTATATTCAACAATCATAAAGAAGGGTATTATATATATATAATGATTGTGTGGTTTGTTATTATTATTATTATTTTTTCCTCTTTAATAAAAATAGAGATAAAATTTCTTGTTTACAGGAGATTTTGTACACAGGGATGGGTAATCCGGAGATAATAGACAAAGGTAGAAGAGTATTCGAGAGATAAATAGACAAAGATATTTGTACATAGAAGGGATGAATTTCATAAAGCATACTTTTGAGAGGTAAGGATTTCATAAATAGAAAAAGATATTTGTACACAGAGGGATGAATTTCACAGATCATACTTTTTAGAGGTAAGGATTTCTTAGAGAGGTAGAACTCACAGATTTTACTTTGAGAAAATAAAAATTTTAGAGAGAGAGAACTTCACTAATTTCATTTTGAGAAAAAAAAAAAACAAAGAGATAAACTTCATAGATTTCACTTTGGGAATAAAAGATTTCAAAAAAATTTCACAGAGAGAGTTTTTCACAAATTATACTTTTCAAGGACAAATTTTCCAGAAAAATAAACACATATATATATATTTTATAGACAAATTTCCAAAGATATAAACACAGAGACTTCCTAGAGATAAATATTTTTTAGAGACAAATTTTTTAGAGAAATAAACATACAGATTTCCTAGAGATAAATATTTTCCAGAGACAAATTTTTTAGAGAAAAAAGAAACACAGAGATTTCCGAGAGAAAAATATATTTTTCAGAGAAAAACACAAAGATTTCCCAGAGAAAAATATATTTTTCAAAGACAAATTTTCACGGAATATATATGTTCACAAGGATATATATACACCTTTGAGTAAGCAAAGAGATATGCATTTCACATAAAAAAACATTTTATTTCTTTTCTTTTATCCCTATTCTATTTTAAATCTCTTGGAAAAAAAAGCAAAAAAATAATGGAATCAAGGTAAAGGGTAGAAAAGATTTTAATATTCTAATTGTATGTATATTTTGAGGCAAGTCTACTGATTATATGCAAATTATACAACTTTGTTTCCTATTTGTATATGAATTCTTTTATCAAAATCTAAACCAATGAAGGATTTTTTTTTTTGGAAAAGATATGCAATATTATTTTTAGCCACTCAAATTTATGATATGAAATGCATACAATTGAATAAAATTTTCTCTTCCTTCAACTACATAAAACTTGTAATAACCCATCATAATTAACTCAAAAAAATTGACCATTCTTTTTTTTAATTTTTAAATTTTATAATCACTTGCAATGTGTAATATGTTCATTATTATTAAATTTAATATATATATAAGAACATGGATAAAATAGATGATCAATAATTGTTTTAGATTGATTTTGCAGTAAACAGGAGGGTAACATTTATATATATATATATATATATATAGAGAGAGAGAGAGAGAGAGAGAGAGAGAGAGAGAGAGAGAGAGAGAGAGAGAGAGAGAGAGAGAGAGAGAGAGAGAGAGAGAGAGAGAGAGAGAGAGAGAGAGAGAGAGAGAGAGAGAGAGAGAGGATTATTCCAACATTCACAGGGAGGAAGTTTATTTCCAGATTTCACAGGGAAATTGTTTATTTCCAGAATTCATTTCCAGTATTTATAGGAGGATTTTATTCAACTGATAATCACAGAGGTTCAACCAATATTCACAGAGAGATTTTATTCAACTCATTTCATAGAGATTTTATTCAACTCATTTCACAAATATTTTTATTCAACTCATTTCACAAAGATCTTATTCAACTCATTTCACAGAGATTTTATTCAACTCATTTCACAGAGATTTTTATTCAACTCATTTCACAGAGATCTTATTCAACTTATTTCACAGAGATTTTTATTCAACTCATTTCACAGAGATTTTTTTTTTATTATTATTCACAGAGAGATTTGTTTAACTAATAATCATAGAAAGGAGTTATTTAACTAATAATCTCAGAGAGATTAAAGAATGAGACTCAGATTTTCATTCAAAGAACCAGAGAATTGAAAACGATTCAAATTATATAGGGAAGAATTTCAATCTCAGAAAGAGAGATTTTAAACAAATAAAAGAATATGATTTTTTTTTGGCTAAAATCTTTAAAAAAACAAAAAAAAACAAGATCATGTGCATATCTTCTTAAGGAAAATAAAATAAATAAATAACTATCCTTTGCATGCACTATATGAAAGCATTATCATTATTATTTATCTCCAAATAAAATATTTAAAATCTCATAAAAGAATTTCTTTATATAAAGGAAGACCTATAACTATTTTTGATATTACGAATTCCTCATAAGTAAATGTAAAGATAAACAACAAGGAGAGAACCTAGTTTATCGAGCTTGATGTTGAATCCACTAGCTACCCTTATGATCCTTCCTTGCAACTTGAGAGAAATCCTTCCAACCACAACTTAAAATTCCTACAACGAAAATAAGACTACCAAAAGATCTACTTCCAAGACTTGGGAAATTTTCTTCATAACAAGATCAACTCCCTTCTTTGAAACTTGCATATAATTTTATAAGAAAATTTCCTCCATTCCACTATCTAGAAAATTTAATTAAAAGGAGATTCTTTCCCAATTTTGGACTCATGCAATTTATTAAACTTAGTGGGGGAGTTACATTCAAGGTGGTGGAGAATCCTCTAGAAGCTTCTTATTCTTTTCCGACAACATGTGCCATAATTGTATGTGGAAAATAGATAAATAAAAATAATGTATATTTTCCATGTGTGTGTGTATTATTATTTTATCCTTTTATAATATTCATTTAATCATTTAAATAGCTTATCCAAAAATATAATAGAGTGTATTTTAAATCCAAAAGTGATAAAGGAGGGTTGTGACATCCTCCCCCCTTTAATTTGTGCATTGTTCCGATGCACTTATTGAATGCATCCAAAAGAGTCTATAGTTCATGATTAAAACAATAAAGGAAATAATTGCTGCATTTCCTTAGTATCTTCCCATGTGGCATTCTTTTCATCATACTGGTCCCATTGTACTTTGCACTGATCAACCTCTCTGTTGCGCAACTGGCACTGGCACCTCTCCAAGATTTTGAATGGCTCTATCATTATTCCTCCCATTTTCTGGACCTGTAAAGCATCTCAATTCAAAATGTGTTTCTCATCAGGTACATACTTTTTAAGAAGAGATACATGGAAGACATCATGGATTCGGCTCAATTGGGGAGGTAAGGCCAACCGGTATGCATCTGGATTAATCCTTCCCAATATTTCAAAAGGGTCCAACATAACGAGGTGCAAGCTTAGTCTTTTTCCCAAATCTTATGGAACTCTTGTGTGGCCTAACCCTTAGGAAGACTTTCTCTCCCACCTCAACCTCCCTTGGTGTCATGTTTTTTTCTGCATAACTCTTCTGCCTATCCGAGGCTTCCTTCAATCTTTCTCTAATTTCCTTAGTTTTCCTCTCCATCTCTTTTTGACATCTCTAGTCCAACAATCACTCTATCTTCAAGACTATCCCAACTCAAAAGTGTTCGACATGGTCTACCATACAAAGCTTCAAAAGGTGCCATTCCCAAAGATGTTTGATATGTATTATTGTAAGCAAACTCTACCAGAGGTAGGTACTCTTCCCATTTCTTCTGTTGGTCCATGCAATACATGTGAAGTAGGTCTTCCATAATTTGATTTGTCCTTTCTGTTTGACCGTTGGTTTTAGGATGGTATGCAGTGCTAAAATTTAGTTGAGTTCCTAGAGCTGATTGAAGAGTGGTCCAAAACCTTGAAGTTAATCTAGCATCTCTATCTGATATGATTTTCTCTGGTATTCCATGCAACCTAAATATTTCCTTAACAAAGTACCTAGCCAAGGTAGGTGCATCATCCTTTAGGTTCCCTGGTATAAAGTGTTCCACCTTAGTGAGTTTGTCAATTACCACCATTATTGCATCATGCCTAGAAGGTGACATGGGTAACCCTTGCACAAAATCCATGCTAATAACTTGCCACTTGTGTTGAGGTACATCGTGCAATTGTAACAATCCAGCTGGATGTCTATGTTCTGCCTTTACTCTTTGACACTCCAAACATTTAGCCACATACTTGACAATGTCATTCTTCATCCCTTGCCAAAAGTATAACTTCTTTAGATTTGCATAAAGTTTGTTAACTCCTGGGTGCCCTGAATAAGAGGCATTGTGAGCCTCCGACAAGACTACTTCCCTTAAGTTCCCTGAATTAGGAATATAGATTCTATTATTGTATCTGAGCAACCCATATTCCTCTAATGTATACCCTCCAATATTAGGATCGGTTGGATCATGTTCTAAAGTCAATTTGACTTGCTCATACCATGGGTCATGTCCTTGTTCATCCATTACTTGCCTTTTGAAAGAAGTTTTGAATGTTGCTATAGTCATCAAGTGTCTCCTCCTACTTAAGGTATCTACCACCCTATTTTCCTTCCCCTTAATATATTCAATTTCAAAATCATATTCACTTAGAAACTCTAACCACCTTCTTTGTCTGGCATTTAAGTTGGGTTGGGTAAAGATGTACTTTAGTCCTTGGTTATCTGACTTTAGCTCAAAGGGCTTCCCTAGTAAGAAATGCCTCCATTTTTGTAGGGCATGCACAATCGCTGCCAACTCTAAGTCATGGGGTGCATAATTAAATTTTTGAGTCTTTATCTTCCTAGATTCATAAGCTATTACCCCTTCATCTTGGACAAGTACTCCTCCTAAACCTTCAATAGAAGCATCAGTTATGACTGTGAAGTGTCCATTCGGATTTGGTACCTTTAGAATGGGTGCTGAAGTTAGTTTCCCTTTCAAAATTTGGAATGCCTTATTACTTTGTTCTGTCCACACAAACCTTTTACCCTTCCTTTGTAATGAGGTGATGGGGTTTGCTATCTTAGAGAATCCTTCCACAAACCTCCTATAGTAACCTGCTAGCTCCATAAAGCTTCTTACCTCTGAAACATTTTTAGGGATTGGCCATTCTACTATTGCCTTTATCTTATCTAGATCAACTGCTATTCCTTCCCTTGATATTATATTCCCAAGGTAGTGAATCTTTTCCTTGAAGAAGGCACATTTTGACAATTTCCCATATAACTTATGTTCTCTCAACCTTTGTAAAACAATTTGTAGGTGCACTAAATGTTCCTCCTCATTCCTAGAGTAAATCAATATGTCATCCCAAAATACCAACACAAATTTATCTAATTAGTCCATGGAGTACACTATTCATTAGGTTCATAAATGCAGCTGGGGCATTGGTTACACCAAAAGGAACTACTGTGAATTCATAATGCCCACATCTAGTCCTGAAAGTTGTCTTCATAATGTCTTCCTCCTTAATTCTGAGTTGATGGTACCCTGACCGTAGGTCTATCTTTGAGAAAACTACTGCTCCTTTCATTTGGTCAAAAAGATCCTCTATGCAAGGTAAGGGATTTCTATTCTTTATTGTGACCTTGTTCAACATCCTATAGTCGATGCATAGTCTTAAGGTTCCATCCTTCTTCTTAACAAATAGGACTGGCGCTTCCCATGGTGGTACACTTGGCCTTATTAATCCCTTAGCTAAGAGTTCCTCTAATTGCATTTTGAGCTCTTGTAATTCAGTTGTGTTCATTCGGTAAGGTGCCCTTGATATTGGTTCAGCTCCTGGTAGTACTTCAATAGAAAAGTCAAACTTCCTTTAGGGGGTAAGCCAGGTAATTCTTCTAAAAAAACATCCTTGAATTCTTTTAAGAAAGGGGTATTTTTGAAGGTTGGTGTATTTTCCTCTTTTCCTTCATCAATTTCAACCATATAGATTAGGCCATCCTCTTCTCCTTTCCTTCTTTAATTGCATGGCTGAGATGGTTTCTATATTAATGGGTTTAAACTTTCCTTGGATTTTGACCTTTTCCCCCCCATCATCCAAACATTCCAACTTTGTTATAGCAATCTACATTAGCTTGATGGTCTGTTAACCAACTCATTCCAATAATTACATCATACAATCCTAGGGGTTCCATATAGAGATCTACCCTTGTTTCAAACTCAGGAAATTGTACCTTTGCTCTCGACAAACACTTAGTTACTTCCCTAGCCATTCTAGGGTTTTACCTGAAAGTTAAATGATGTAGTTAGTTCTTGATTTAGGATTTTAAATTAATTTCTACCATTGCAAACATTCCTTAGTTGAATAAATTGAAGTGAGCACAAGGCCTAGATTTGAACCTTTGCTTGTGATACCACATGTAATAACCCACCATAATTACTCAACAAATTGACCATTTTTTTTTTATTTTTTAAAAATTTATAATCACTTGCAATGTGTAATATATTCATTATTGTTAAATTTAATATATTACTATATATATATATGATTTCATATTCCCTTACTTAATGATATATAAAAATAGAAGAGAATTTATTTATAAGAACATGGATAAAATAGATGATCAATAATTGTTTTAGATTGATTTTGTAGTAAACAGGAGGGTAACATTTACACAGAGAGAGAGAGAGAGAGATGAGAGAGAGAGAGATGAGAGGAGAGAGGAGAGAGAGAGAGAGAGAGCTTATTCCAGCATTCACAGGAAGGAAGTTTATTTCCAGATTATATATGATTTCATATTCCCTTACTTAATGATATATAAAAATAGAAGAGAATTTATTTATAAGAACATGGATAAAATAGATGATCAATAATTGTTTTAGATTGATTTTGTAGTAAACAGGAGGGTAACATTTACACACACAGAGAGAGAGAGAGAGAGAGAGAGAGAGAGAGAGAGAGAGAGGAGAGAGAGAGAGAGAGAGAGAGAGAGAGAGAGAGAGAGAGAGAGAGAGAGAGAGAGAGAGAGAGAGAGAGAGAGAGAGAGAGAGAGAGAGAGAGAGAGAGAGAGAGAGCTTATTCCAGCATTCACAGGAAGGAAGTTTATTTCCAGATTTCACAGGGAATTGTTTATTTCCAGAATTCGTTTCTAGTATTTACAGGAGGATTTTATTCAACTGATAATCATAGAGGTTCAACCAATATTCACAGAGAGATTTTATTCAACTCATTTCACAAAGATTTTATTCAACTCATTTCACAGAGATTTTTATTCAACTCATTTCATAGAGATCTTATTCAACTCATTTCACAGAGATTTTATTCAGCTCATTTCACAAAGATTTTTATTCAACTCATTTCACAGAGATCTTATTCAACTTATTTCATAGAGATTTTTTTTCAACTCATTTCATAGAGATTTTATTTTAATTATTATTCACAGAGAGATTTGTTTAACTAATAATCACAGAAAGGAATTATTTAACTAATAATCTCAGAGAGATTAAAGAATGAGACTCAGATTTTCATTCGAAGAACCAGAGAATTGAAAAAGATTCAAATTATACAGGAAGAATTTTAATCTCAGAAAGAGAGATTTTAAACAAATAAAAGAATATGATTTTCTTTTTGCTAAAATCTTAAAAAAACAAAAAAAACAAGATCATGTGCATATCTTCTTAAGGAAAATAAAATAAATAAATAACTATCCTTTGCATGCACTATATGAAAGCATTATCATTATTATTTATCTCCAAATAAAAGATTTAAAATCTTATAAAAGAATTTCTTTATATAAAGGAAGACCTGTAACTATTTTTGATATTATGAATTCCTCATAAGTAAATGTAAAGATAAACAACAAGGAGAGAACCTGGATTATCAAGCTTGATGTTGAATCTGTAGTACCCCTACCCTAGTCTATTTCTAACCTTGGTTTAATCTTGATAGGTTTATCTTAATATGATGTTATAGTCAGATGTTGATTTAACGCATAGCTATTGATGTGGTTTTCTCACTAGTTATATGCGAATTATTCAGTGTTCCTATTTCGTGGTATCAATATCGAGCTAACGCTTTCATTAGATTTTATATATGTATGCATGTATGATCTTTGGTTGCAGGAAATTTTAGGTACAACACCGCATGAGTGCGAGGTTCGTCTTCACCTGGATGTACAGGTTTGAGTGTACCTTTTTAATCCTTAGAGTTGGATTAGGTGGTCGTAAGACCCTAGTTGACCTTTGTCGTGCTCAAGTGAGCATCGCCAGTCGTCGTCGGTAATCCCTTTTTGTTTGGGGTTTGCGAGTCGTCTGTTTGGTTGACCTTCTCGTTTTGCGTGCTTGGTGTGTTTGGTTAAATTGATTAATTAGTCCTTAGTAATTTCTTGATTAAATATGTATTTATGCATTAGAGATTAATGGACTAGATTAATCAGAATTTCGTTATGCGATTTTCGTTGTTTTGGATTGCTCATTTTAAATTGGAAGTAAATCTGATTAAATGTCTGTTTTCGAATATTTAATGCATTTATATATGCTGTTGAAAAAGAAATTTTTGTATTTTATCGCAATAGACGTAATTGCATTCTATTGGATTATTAAATTAGAAAGGTTAAATTTGATTAGATGAGAAAATCGATTTTGGAATTGATAAAGCAAGTCAATTTGTTGTTATAATTAGAAAAGGAATTATTTGGTGAATTATTTGTAAATAAAAGTTTTAATTCCAAAAATGGAATTTTTGGGTCAACTCTTCCATATAACCCAAATTTGGGGAAAAATGGAGAGAGGGACATGTTTGGAGGAATTTTGGTTGGGAAAGATTTTGGAGATGAAATTGGAGGATTTTGGATGGAGAAGGAAGGATTTGGGAGCTGGAGATCTTGCCAGGAACGCGAGATCAGGTAGGATTTATCTCTCAATTTTAGTTTTTTGTTTGAAATGGAAATGTGATATCAATCTCAGATTGTTAAAACCGAATTTGTATTGAATCGGAATTCTTTATCAAACCTGGTAGTGGGCGTTTTGTTTTATAAAGCTCGAACTGTGTTTTGAAAATAAGGAAAATATATTTGTTTCGCCCCTGTGCGTTGTTCTTTTTTTTATGAAATCGAGCTGGGCGAAAATGTCATAAAACCCGAACTAGGCATTTGTGTTTGTTTCCGAACCGTGTGCTCAAATTAAATTTAATACGTTTTTTTTTGGACTGTGCGTGTTTTTTTTATGCTTAGCGAGCCGAGGGTTTGGGGTGGAGGGCGGGGAGCAGAGCTCCACCCGCTCCTCCCCCCTCCCCCGCACGTCCCCCCTGCTTTCCCCGCTCGTTTCCTCTGTGTTTCCCCCTCGCTGGTGCTAAGGGCTATGCCCGTGGCACACTGCGGTGGCCGCAGGGCTGCGGTGGCCGCTAGGCACAAAGGACCTGCGGGCACCGCAGCAGCGCCGCTCGCATGGGCTCCCCTGCGTTTCGGTGTGGACTGCGGCTAGGGTTAGGGCACGGCCCTCCCAGCTCGCCTCCACTTTTTAATGCATTTTTTTTTGTAAAATCAAAGTTTTTAACATGTTTTTTTTATGTATTTTTTTACATTCAAAAAAAAAAAATGGCATATGATAATTGTGAATATTATTTTAGTGTTAAGATTTAATTAGTTTCTTATTTAGGATTAGGGTGGCAATATTATCATAAATGTTGATTTGGTATTGAATAATTCTGTAACGGAGTTTATAGGTTTAATCATTATTCAATCTCATTTCATGACTTATGCTCCCTTCCTGATTAAGTTCTAAAACTGTTAACTTGGCAACTAAATATCATTGAATATATCCTGATCGATCTTGGATTAATGAATCTAGATCTTGATCATTGAAATACGATGTAATTACTGCTTGATGATGTTAAATTTTATCGTAGAACATATCATTTGAGTAATTGTAAAGTAGTGAAATATTTATCGTTGGGCATTGGAAATTTAACGATATGCATTGGGAATGACTATCTCCATTTAGATTCTCTTTCTACATTTTTATTTCCGTAATCCGTATTATGTAACTGAATTTGAAATTAGGAATCTATAGAGATTGATCTTAGACCAGTATGTTAATGACGTTTTGGATTGGAGATTAAATATCTTATTTTAGTCGATTAATGGTTGTCTGAATTTTATTAATATGAATTTGGTTTAAAAACTCATTATGGCTTAATTTGCCTGTTCTATGCTTTGAACCTTAGGAGTTAGAAAACCAAGAGCAACTTATCCCTTGATGAGGTAGATAACTATAACCTGTTTTTAGATCATGTAGAAAACTTGATCGATTTTAATGTTTAAATCAATTTGAGGAATATTGTCTTTTCGGATTATTGCCTTGCGAGTTTAATTTCTGTATTCGCCCTTAATTATGAAATGGCATGTTTTGCTTTGTCTAGTAGGACCCTGTCGTATCAAATGATTTGGTGTACCTGTTTCAGTCCTCAATTCCGAGTGACTGTTGTATTGTGGTAGTGTCGTTTTGATCATATCCTCCTTGTGTGTGAGTCGAATGATGATTGTGGTTGACCGTTGTTGGTCGGGTCTCTAGTTAGAGTACCGTCAGTAAGTGATTACTTTTGAGTCATGTATGACCTGATGATTGTGTATCTCTTCTTGAACTCCGTTTGTCAGACCATGTGTATTCCTTGGTTTTGAGTTCGTCCGAGTATAGTCTAGTGTCGTATGGGAAAGTGGCTTTCGATTGGGGGCCGCGCCCAAAGTGGCTGCTGGGTAACCCGTCGAAAGTGAGTCTAATAAGTGATAACCTAAGTAGATTAGAATGTAATCTCTAAACAAGATAAATGTGCCTCACACATGAGACGAGTGCTATCATAGATTCGACATGCTGTGAGAAGGCCTGAAATGGCAAACCATCTTCCTTGTCTTCACGAGAGGATGTGTGGGTCCACATGAGGCTTGGATGGGCTGGAAGCTCGGATTAGGTTGCCAGGGTGACCCAGTGTATGGGACCGGAGCCTATGAAGACTTGCCATGGTAACCATACCAGGTTGTGTGATGACACTTGTCCCTACGTTCGCTAGTGTGTTGTCGTTTTGTCCTGTTAGGAGTACCTTTGTGAGTCGTCCTTTGTCTCTGCCCTTGAGAGTCTCGGTTTCATGTTAGACCTTGGGTGGTGATGGCTCAGTTTTATGGATGCTCTCATGGACCTCTTGTTTTAGCTTTGATTATGTTCAACTGGATCCTATTCTTTTCAAGGATCGTTTATGTATTAATTGACCGGTGCGGTCGTTGTATATTGTTTATGTTTCGCCTTGATGGCTGGATCGTATGGTGTAACCTCTTGTATTCTTAACTTTATTATTTATCAGAGTGGTCTTGCAGTTGAGCAGACCCGGAGATGTAGCCCTTTAGGGGTGAACTCCGAGATCATTATGGTGTTATGTGATGTATTCTCTTATGTTCCTTTATTCAGCTTTATCATGTATGATTAGCTTATGTTAGAATGGTTAAGTGGATAATTGGAATTAACTATAAATGCTTATATTCAGTTCCTTCTTGAATGCCATGTTGATCGAATTGCGTAAGTGGTTTAGATGAGATTTATCGTAGATGCTAGTATGCAATCGTCTTTTGAAATGCAATAAATTGGAGTATGAATGAATGTAACTTAGAGTAGTGGATTTTATTCAGTTGTTGTTAAGGAATTTAAATATGCTTGGAAAGATCTCATATGTTTATGATGAAATTCTAGTATGTTAGAATATTAGTTGTATGGCTTGTTAATTTAAATGAAAAGGTGGAATGGAAATTATGAATGGATCTTAATGGATGAATCCTTGCTTGTGATTTATATTTCCATCTTCTGAAAGAAATTATCCTGATTATGAATTATCTCGTTATTAAGATATTCAGTTTATTGGTCATTGTGTGAGTTAAGTGAATTGTGAAATTTAAGTAATCTCGTTGGGAAACTCTTTAGGTGTTAGTTGAAGTCTTCCGCTATGTAATCTGAATCTTTGATATCTTGTTGCATCTTATGTGTTGTAACTTTAAAAAAAAATAATTTTGCACTCTATTCTTGTGTTATGGCTTAATCCCTTCGGGGTTTCCTGGCGGGGCATTACATTTGGTATCAGAGCCCATGTTGCAAACATTGGGATCTCTGGTGTCGCATGTGCCCTCTATTTGGTGTGAGGTGTATCGACCTTATGTGTATGCTTGTCCTCCTTTTGCATGTGAGTGATTGAGCAGACCTTAGCTAGTGTGTAATGTGTGTGTGTTCATACCTTGTTGTCGCCTTCTTGATGTTGGTGTTTGAGTGCTTATTTGTGCATTGTTTGATTATTGATGTCTTGGTCTACGATTACTCTTATTCTGAAAGAGAGTCGTATGTACCTCCCTTATTGAGTGTTGTACTCTTTAGACTAATCCATTTGGGTTGGTCCGTGCTTGTCTTGAATCTGAAAGTGCGAATTGTGTTTGTTTAAGATTATGATCTAGCTTAGTGTTGTTCGCTTGAAGGACTAGTATGGCAATTATTGAATGCTTATTTTGTAGAAAATTAAATGATCGTCACCATTCCTCTCTCTTTCTTTCTGGAAATTAAAATGATTAAGATATGTGTAATTATCTTTGATTTGAGTTTCTTGTTTTCAAGAGAAAAGGGTGTGACTTCTTGAACCCTTGAGTGAGCCTTATGTCGCTTATGTTATTAGATCATTAAAGGGCTATGGGTTTAAAAATTTTATATTGGTTATGGGAGAAAACTGTATGTTTATGTTTAAAGAATTCTCCATGTGTAGGTTGTAGGAGTAGCATGATTAAATTCTATCTTGGTAAGGTGCATTGCTATGCGAATAGTGGAATTATGCGAAACTGCTTGGTTTGTAGAAGTGTTAAAAAAAAGAGCATGTTATTGTAGCTTCGAGAGTATATTAATGTGTTTTCCGAAAGATTGTTTTATGTGTTTCATTAAACCAGTTTGATTGAAGATTTATTTTAGCAAATGCTCCATTGAACTTGCTGTTGGGTATATGTAATTACCTTAATGTGTTTAGAAAGTGCGAATGGAAAAGCTTGTTTGATGTGCATGCATTAATATGTTCTATTTGGTTAATAGCTCTTTGCTTGCCTTTGATCGTAATGTGATCTTCCCTAATAGGTTGCAAAATTATGACATGTGTCTATATTGTATTATTTAAGTGAGTGTTCTTAAGAGGTCTTGCATTATCGAAAAGATTGCTTCTCTTGATCTCTGTTTTGGTTGGAAAACTAGAACCTCCTATTGCAACCATAATTATTGAAAATGTTTTTGTTAGGCTGATTGTCATCCTTCTAACGGTAGCGAAATGAAAACCGTGTAATTGAAATGATAGGCTTATAGTGAAAAATTTAATATTATAGCGTGATCTTGATTGATCTTGTGTCTTTGTAGGAAATAGTTTGGCTATCAAACTCTCTTTCCCTTCTCTTTGCCTAATCATAAGATTTTTTTTTTTAGAAATGGTATTGAAGAATGCATTGATTTAAATAGAATGCTTATAAAACATGTGAAATTGTACTATTGCATTTTGGGCTTCATAGTGATAGATGAAAGTCTTAAGCCTTAGAAATGAATTTGAATAGTTAGTAATGTGAGTTCGGATGCTTAGTGAAATGTGATAAAGATATAGGAATGATGTTATTTCCTTATGTAATTGTGAATTGTTAATAATTTCAGTACTTGAATCTAGAGTAAACTTGATTCAGTTATTTATATAGAAAGCATAATTGAATCTCCCTTGTATAGATGTTAGCGTACTGAAAAGTATTCCCCGTAAATGTGACTAAACCAGTACCGATGTATTTGTGTGTATTGTAAGAAACCAGTGCTTATCTTATGTGCCCATGGATTGGTGAAGTAATCAACCATGGAGGATATGTTGCTTATGAGTATGGGAAACCATACTGTTTATGTGCTGTTGCTTATTTGTTTCCCTGCTGAGTACCAAACCTCGGGTTGTGGGTAACTCGGTATGTTAAGGGGTAGTATTCGTAGTAACCATTCCTTGAATAGTATGGATTGGCGTACGAGTAATGTTGGCGCGAAGCGACTTTAGCTTCTCTACCTCGAGGAATGATATAGTTGTACTACTAAACTATATCAAGGTGTACTCAATACTTTCCCTTTGATGAATCTATTTATAGGTTTATGTGTGCTAGCCTTATTCCTATCCTTTATTTTGAGCATATAGATGGCAGTTTTTGAGCATATTGTTGGATTCTATTGGAGCATCAGTTGCCTTGTCTTCATGAGAGGCGTGTTATTGTTCTTACATAAGTGCCAACTGACTAGTGTTGGTAGACTTGTGGGTAGACCTTAGCCATGTATACCTCTGGCTTACGGCGAGTATCCTGAGAGGAACATCGCTATGCGGAGTGTGACCAACGCGTGCCTTATCCGCGGGGTACACTGCCATGCGGGATATGTCCATTGCGTGCTTTGTCCGCTTGGAGTATTGCCATGCCGTGCTGAGACATGATGCGGGATGTAGTAGACATTTCCATGCGGCCTACCGCTAGGCATTGGGTAGAGCCATGCCACGTGACGACGTGATGCGGAGTGATGTCGAGGTGCACACTGCCATGCCATGCGGATGTGTGACTTGGCCACACCACATGATGAGCTACTAGGATAGCTAGACGATTCTTCCTTCCTTCCTCGTTGGTGGCTAGCTATTAGTCACGCAGTGATGTTATGTGCAGTTGTGCTATTTTTTATATTTCTTTGCGGATCAACAGTTTATTTTACTTTGATTTTGAAGGTTTGGCCACGATCTTGTGATCTTTTGCACTTTTGATTTGGTGTTGAGATTCCGGATTATTTTCTTGTTTTACTGTTGGAATTGAGGATTTATTATCTTTATTCATCTGTACTTTGGTGGCTAAACTGGTTTATCATTATTGTTTTCGGATGCTGGTCTTGTGTTGCAATGTGAATTCCTCTCCAAGAACGTAGGAGACGGGCTTGGATGAGTGTATACGAGGAAGTAGATGCAGGGAACCTTGAGGATGGGGGTATGTGAGGCTATGTTGCAGCTATTATCCACTACCTACCTTGTGTGGTGACTATCTCTTGGAGGCTAAACACCTTACACAACAAGGGATATTCACAAAGGTCTTGTATGGAAGGTAGCACTGCTATGGTGTGCCTAGCACCATCAAGCCTTTGAGTGAGATATTGGATTATTATGATCATATTGTTGTTCTGAGATCAGGCATAGAGATGCTGATCGTGCATGTTATCCTTGACCGAGCATTAGACATGCTCACATGTGGCCTTTTCTGTTATGCATTCCAGTTATGTGGATGGTTATTATTTGTATCATGGAGTAAATTGTATTAACTTGTCACTATGTTATGGGACATAGTCTTTGGAAAGGTTTTCTTATGCCTGGCAAGTGTAAACAATTGAGTTATTTTGTTGCTCTTATTTCATGAAAGTTAATTTGGTGGTAGAAATTGATATTTTGAGCTAGTTCTATGTTATTAAATTTTATGATAAAGATGGATTGGTAAAGGAAATTGATCATTATGGCATGTTTTCTTGTCATGTTTGATAGATGATTATGGTAATTGTTGTTTACCTCTTTGTAATGCTTTAATTTGGTGAAATGAAAGGAAGAAATTTCTTGTTTCTCTGCTATGATTGTGGATAATTCCTAGAATATTTTAAGGAATGTATGGTTTTAGATGTATCTTGCCAATGGATTATGGCGTTTGTAAAGAATTTTGCAGTAATATTTCATTCATTTATGGAAAGATTTCTATGTGCAATTTGATCTTTGTTGAATGAGTTTCAGGGCTGATGCGTACGACAGGTTCTCCATCTAGCCTTACGACTTCCAGGAGTAAGTCGGAACCTAGGGGGGGAGAATGTAGTACCCCTACCCTAGTCTATTTCTAACCTTGGTTTAATCTTGATAGGTTTATCTTAATATGATGTTATAGTCAGATGTTGATTTAACGCATAGCTATTGATGTGGTTTTCTCACTAGTTATATGCGAGTTATTCAGTGTTCCTATTTCGTGGTATCAATATCGAGCTAACGCTTTCATTAGATTTTATATATGTATGCATGTATGATCTTTGGTTGCAGGAAATTTCAGGTACAACGCCGCATGAGTGCGAGGTTCGTCTTCACCTGGATGTACAGGTTTGAGTGTACCTTTTTAATCCTTAGAGTTGGATTAGGTGGTCGTAAGACCCTAGTTGACCTTCGTCGTGCTCAAGTGAGCATCGCCAGTCGTCGTCGGTAATCCCTTTTTGTTTGGGGTTTGCGAGTCGTCTGTTTGGTTGACCTTCTCGTTTTGCATGCTTGGTGTGTTTGGTTAAATTGATTAATTAGTCCTTAGTAATTTCTTGATTAAATATGTATTTATGCATTAGAGATTAATGGACTAGATTAATCAGAATTTCGTTATGCGATTTTCGTTGTTTTGGATTGCTCATTTTAAATTGGAAGTAAATCTGATTAAATGTCTGTTTTCGAATATTTAATGCATTTATATATGCTGTTGAAAAAGAAATTTTTGTATTTTATCGCAATAGACGTAATTGCATTCTGTTGGATTATTAAATTAGAAAGGTTAAATTTGATTAGATGAGAAAATCGATTTTGGAATTGATAAAGCAAGTCAATTTGTTGTTATAATTAGAAAAGGAATTATTTGGTGAATTATTTGTAAATAAAAGTTTTAATTCCAAAAATGGAATTTTTGGGTCAACTCTTCCATATAACCCAAATTTGGGGAAAAATGGAGAGAGGGACATTTTTGGAGGAATTTTGGTTGGGAAAGATTTTGGAGATGAAATTGGAGGATTTTGGATGGAGAAGGAAGGATTTGGGAGCTGGAGATCTTGCCAGGAACGCGAGATCAGGTAGGATTTATCTCTCAATTTTAGTTTTTTGTTTGAAATGGAAATGTGATATCAATCTCAGATTGTTAAAACCGAATTTGTATTGAATCAGAATTCTTTATCAAACCTGGTAGTGGGCGTTTTGTTTTATAAAGCTCGAACTGTGTTTTGAAAATAAGGAAAATATATTTGTTTCGCCCCTGTGCATTGTTCTTTTTTTTATGAAATCGAGCTGGGCGAAAATGTCATAAAACCTGAACTAGGCGTTTGTGTTTGTTTCCGAACCGTGTGCTCAAATTAAATTTAATACGTTTTTTTTTGGACTGTGCGTGTTTTTTTAATGCTTAGCGAGCCGAGGGTTTGGGGTGGAGGGCAGGGAGCGGAGCTCCACCCGCTCCTCCCCCCTCCCTCGCACGTCCCCCCTGCTTTCCCCGCTCGTTTCCTCTGTGTTTCCCCCTCGCTGGTGCTAAGGGCTATGCCCGCGGCACACTGCAGTGGCCGCTGGGCGCAAAGGACCTGCGGGCACCGCAGCGGCGCCACCCGCATGGGCTCCCCTATGTTTCGGTGTGGACTGCGGCTAGGGTTAGGGCACGGCCCTCCCAGCTCGCCTCCACTTTTTAATGCGTTTTTTTTTGTAAAATCAAAGTTTTTAACATGTTTTTTTAATGTATTTTTTTTCATTCAAAAAAAAAATGGCATATGATAATTGTGAATATTATTTTAGTGTTAAGATTTAATTAGTTTCTTATTTAGGATTAGGGTGGCAATATTATCATAAATGTTGATTTGGTATTGAATAATTTTGTAACGGAGTTTATAGGTTTAATCATTATTCAATCTCATTTCATGACTTATGCTCCCTTCCTGATTAAGTTCTAAAACTGTTAACTTGGCAACTAAATATCATTGAATATATCCTGATCGATCTTGGATTAATGAATCTAGATCTTGATCGTTGAAATACGATGTAATTACTGCTTGATGATGTTAAATTTTATCGTAGAACATATCATTTGAGTAATTGTAAAGTAGTGAAATATTTATCGTTGGGCATTGGAAATTTAACGATATGCATTGGGAATGACTATCTCCATTTAGATTCTCTTTCTACATTTTTATTTCCGTAATCCGTATTATGTAACTGAATTTGAAATTAGGAATCTATAGAGATTGATCTTAGACCAGTATGTTAATGACGTTTTGGATTGGAGATTAAATATCTTATTTTAGTCGATTAATGGTTGTCTGAATTTTATTAATATGAATTTGGTTTAAAAACTCATTATGGCTTAATTTGCCTGTTCTATGCTTTGAACCTTAGGAGTTAGAAAACCAAGAGCAACTTATCCCTTGATGAGGTAGATAACTGTAACCTATTTTTAGATCATGTAGAAAACTTGATCGATTTTAATGTTTAAATCAATTTGAGGAATATTGTCTTTTCGGATTATTGCCTTGCGAGTTTAATTTCTATATTCGCCCTTAATTATGAAATGGCATGTTTTGCTTTGTCTAGTAGGACCCTGTCGTATCAAATGATTTGGTGTACCTGTTTCAGTCCTCGATTCCGAGTGACTGCTGTATTGTGGTAGTGTCGTTTTGATCATATCCTCCTTGTGTGTGAGTCGAATGATGATTGTGGTTGACCGTTGTTGGTCGGGTCTCTAGTTAGAGTACCATCAGTAAGTGATTACTTTTGAGTCATGTATGACCTGATGATTGTGTATCTCTTCTTGAACTCCGTTTGTCAGACCATGTGTATTCCTTGGTTTTGAGTTCGTCCGAGTATAGTCTAGTGTCGTATGGGAAAGTGGCTTTCGATTGGGGGCCGCGCCCAAAGTGGCTGCTGGGTAACCCGTCGAAAGTGAGTCTAATAAGTGATAACCTAAGTAGATTAGAATGTAATCTCTAAACAAGATAAATGTGCCTCACACATGAGACGAGTGCTATCATAGATTCGACATGCTGTGAGAAAGCCTGAAATGGCAAACCATCTTCCTTGTCTTCACGAGAGGATGTGTGGGTCCACATGAGGCTTGGATGGGCCGGAAGCTCGGATTAGGTTGCCAGGGTGACCCAGTGTATGGGACCGGAGCCTATGAAGACTTGCCATGGTAACCATACCATGTTGTGTGATGACACTTGTCCCTACGTTCGCTAGTGTGTTGTCGTTTTGTCCTGTTAGGAGTACCTTTGTGAGTCGTCCTTTGTCTCTGCCCTTGAGAGTCTTGGTTTCATGTTAGACCTTGGGTGGTGATGGCTCAGTTTTATGGATGCTCTCATGGACCTCTTGTTTTAGCTTTGATTATGTTCAACTGGATCCTGTTCTTTTCAAGGATCGTTTATGTATTAATTGACTGGTGCGGTCGTTGTATATTGTTTATGTTTTGCCTTGATGGCTGGATTGTATGGTGTAACCTCTTGTATTCTTAACTTTATTATTTATCAGAGGGGTCTTGCAGTTGAGCAGACCCGGAGATGTAGCCCTTTAGGGGTGAACTCCGAGATCATTATGGTGTTATGTGATGTATTCTCTTATGTTCCTTTATTCAGCTTTATCATGTATGATTAGCTTATGTTAGAATGGTTAAGTGGATAATTGGAATTAACTATAAATGCTTATATTCAGTTCCTTCTTGAATGCCATGTTGATCGAATTGCGTAAGTGGTTTAGATGAGATTTATCGTAGATGCTAGTATGCAATCGTCTTTTGAAATGCAATAAATTGGAGTATGAATGAATGTAACTTAGAGTAGTGGATTTTATTCAGTTGTTGTTAAGGAATTTAAATATGCTTGGAAAGATCTCATATGTTTATGATGAAATTCTAGTATGTTAGAATATTAGTTGTATGGCTTGTTAATTTAAATGAAAAGGTGGAATGGAAATTATGAATGGATCTTAATGGATGAATCCTTGCTTGTGATTTATATTTCCATCTTCTGAAAGAAATTATCCTGATTATGAATTATCTTGTTATTAAGATATTCAGTTTATTGGTCATTGTGTGAGTTAAGTGAATTGTGAAATTTAAGTAATCTCGTTGGGAAACTCTTTAGGTGTTAGTTGAAGTCTTCCGCTATGTAATCTGAATCTTTGGTATCTTGTTGCATCTTATGTGTTGTAACTTTAAAAAAAATAAATTTTGCACTCTATTCTTGTGTTATGGCTTAATCCCTTCGGGGTTTCCTGGCGGGGCATTACAGAATCCACTAGCTACCCTTATGATCCTTCCTTGCAACTTGAGAGAAATCCTTCCAACCACAACTTAAAATTCCTGCAACAAAAATAAGACTACCAAAAGATCTACTTCCAAGACTTGGAAAATTTTCTTCATAACATGATCAACTCCCTTCTTTGAAACTTGATATAATTTCATAAGAAAATTCCCTCCATTCCACTATCTAGAAAATTTAATTAAAAAGGAGATTCTTTCCCAATTTTGAACTTCATGCAAATTGATTAAAATTAGTGGGGGAGTTACATGCAAGGTGGTGGAGAATCCTCTAGAAGCTTTTTATTCTTCCTACAACATGTGCCATAATTGGATGTGGAAAATAGATAAATAAAAATAATGTATATTTTCCATGTGTGTGTGTATTATTATTTTATCCTTTTATAGTATTCATTTAATCATTTAAATAGCTTATCCAAAAATATAATAGAGTTGTATTTTAAATCCAAAAGTGATAAAGGAGGGTTGTGACAAAACCCATTACAAAGAAAACCTATGCATGCAAGTAAGAAATAAAATAGATCTTTTTCCTACAATATCTACCATACAAATACATCATGAAAGAAGACAGACAAGTGTACAAAAATGGAACCCGGATTGAACTAGAACTTGTTGTAGAACCATCTCCAAATCTCCCCCTAATCTTCTTCAATCCTTCCTTGTAGCTTGGTGAGTATTCTTCAAGAACAAACTTAAAAAATTCTACATTGAAATGTGGCTACAAAATCCTACTACTACTAACAAGCATCTACCAGAACTTGAGAAAGTACTTCTTCACCCAAAAAAAAACAATCAACTCCCTCCTTTTCAAAAATCTTGTATTCAATATATAAAAAAAATGAGAGTCATTTCCCACTACGAGAGAATTAAATGATTCACATATTCTCTTCTTTTTTTTCCCAAAATAATTCCATGCAAAAGTGGGGGTTACATGCATATTAAATTTGAATTTGAAATTCTTTCATGCGAGACATATTCCTTACAACTTGTCATAGTGCCAGTTACTTTTGACCATGCATTTTGAATTCAAAATTCACTTCTAGAATCTTCTTATTTCTCCTACACCATGTGCTCAATTAGAATATTGGGAAAAAAAATAAAAAAATAATTTACAAGTAAATTATGACCTCACGTGTGAGTCAGCACTATTTGTTCTTCTCCCTTTAAAATATTTCAACCATATTAAATTTATAATTTCTAACTAATGTTATTCTTAAAGTTAATAATAATAATGAATGTAGTAATAATAATAATAAGCATAACAAGGTCTAAAAAGAGGGTTATGACATCCTTCCCTCCTTAAATTGTGCATCGTCCCGATGCACTTATTTAATATATCCATAAAAGAGTTTGCTAATTCATAATTTTTATAACCAAAGTGAAAACATCTGCTGCATCATAATTGAGTCTTCCCATGTAGTATTCCTTTTATCATATTGATTCCATTATACTTGAGTAGAACAATCTCTTTGTTGCACAATTGGTATTGGTGCTTCTCCAATACTCTGAATGGCTCTATCATTATTCCCCCTGATTCCTATGAGGATCTTTCCTTACTTCATCAAACCTTAGTGGATAAGTTATCCTATTCTAATTGCCCCTATTAGTATTGTATCCATCCCTTTGATTTTGATTATGATGTGGCTTCTTTCAGATAAATTATTCTATTGATCCTCACAGTTGAAGTTTGCATTTGCCTTGAATCATGCTTCGCCTTAAATGAAAGATTCATGTTAAAAATTTATCTCGTTATTGTTCTAGCTTGAATCTTCCATTAGTGTTCTTTCAAGTACTTCCTTCATGCCTATGAGTCTATGCACATCAACTTCTGCCCAAGTTGGTATTGAGCCCCAAAAATGAACTTTTTGATTTGACCCTTCTCATCTTTTGACACATGGGTACACAATTTAACAATTTGGCAAGCTTATTTCAATATTGTTGTACTGTCAAAGCCCCTTGTCGAAGATTATAGAATTATGTTACATATATTATTGAAGAATAATTATGACAACCTCCTCTTATGAAAATAGTGAATTAATTGATCTCATGTGATTATATCCTTGTTATACCCATTAGTCCACTAACAAGATGCCTCTCTAGTGAGTTGATAGGAAACCCCATAATGTCTTAATTATTTCACTAAAGTCCTTTAGTTCAATGTATTTTCCCTTTCCATTCAACCAATCCTCAGCTCCTTCACCTATTTCTTCCCTTCAAACTTAGGTTGGTTAATTTCCTTGAAATCCTTAGATGGCTCCAATCCCTCTTTTTTTAAATCATTGCCAAGTTCTCATTTTCAATCCTTCTTCTATTTATTTGATGTCATTTTGCCTTTCTCTATGGTCTTGCATTGATTGTTCCATGGAGTTGATCTCATCCCTTTAATTAGTTAATATGTTGATTATAGTTTTGACTTCTTGTTTCATTTTTCCTTTAGTGTAGTTGAATCCGACTCCTTGAAGTGGTGGTATGCTTTCCTCTTCCACTTTCTTACCTTCTAGGTCTTCTTGAAATTTGAATTTCTTATTTAGTTCTTGATTTAATACATAGCGATTTACCTCTATGACCTCCAACTACTTCCAAGATACTCTTCAAGATTCTATAAGTTGAAGTGAGCTCAAGGCCTAGACTTGAACCTTCGCTCTGATACCACATGCAATAACCCACTTAACTTAATCCAAAAATTCAACTGATTTTTTTTTTTTGTTTACTATATAAAAATATTGATTTCTTATTCTTACTTATTCTTATTTATTTTTGATTCAATCACATACTTAGGTATAACTATCCAAACGAGATAGGAATCTATAATAACCCACTTAACTTAATCCAAAAACTCAACTAATTTTTTTTTTTATATATATATAAATATTGATTTCTTATTATTACTTATTCTTATTTATTTTTTATTCGATCACATACTCAGGTACATCTATCCAGATGAGATAGGCATCCATCCAACTGGGATGGGCATTAACCATACGGGTTAGGCATCTATCCATACGGGTTAGGCATCTAACCATACGGGTTAGGCATCTGTCCATACGAGATAGGAGGTTTCATCTATCCAATTTGGGATAGGCATCTACCCAAACGGGGTAGGCATCTATTCATAAGAATAGGATATGCTCTGGCCAGAGACTTTAGACTCATCGGGACCATTCAAGTCCTGAGCCACTCTCTAAAGACTACACTCCCCTACTAGGAGTGCACCGAGGTCGCCGTCCTTAGGAGTATTAAAATAATTACATAAACAAGCTTGAGTTCCACCTCAGAATTCAGCCTAAAGCCTCAGGAAGTCAAGCAAATCCATACGAGATTCCTTCTGAGTATGCATTGAATTAATTTTAACCTTTCAATTAGTATTTGCACCATTTTATTAAAAGACCAAGGAACTTCAAGAACCAACTAATCACCCAAACCCAAATCCTAATCCCCATCCTCGAATGCCTGAGTACAAGGGACAACTCCGTCCCTAGACTGCCTACATACCCGTTTCGGCACGAGATCAAGGCGTAAAGTATGTAGTTCTGGTTTCTAACTATGGTTTAATGTAAACTATTTGGTGGCCACACAACCCTTTCTAGGGTCAATGTCCCAGACAGTTTCTTTGTGGTTGCTACCCATGATGGTAGCTCTATAGAAAAAGGCTTAAGGTGGCCTTCTACTTGTGTCCTAAAACAACTAAGTCCTATTTTCTATTAAATACATCACCCTTAATCCGTTATCATCCGTTGAATTGTATCAAGATAAAATAAATTTCCAAGATATTCACACACATCCAAACCCTACTGGGGTTATCTAAAGTTCAACTGATCGGATGTAAATTCATTTAAAAATTAATCCTTTAGATTATCAATCCAAGGGGGATTACCCACCCCTTGGATTTTAACTTCCAAATGACCCTTATTTCTCCTCCGTGATTTAGAGGGACGATGCCATAGATGCCGTTATTGCAGCTTTATTAGGCGTTAAGTGCAGTAGTTCAACACGACAGCATTACTCGTAAGTGTGACCCAGAGGCACCATAGATACCGAACGCCGCTAATTTTTGGTTTCAACTCCTCTTGTTAGTTATCTAACTAGGAATTTAACTTTGAATTCATGAATCTTAAATGAAGCACTATACCAATACAATTATGAAAAGAACTATTATATACAAGGAATTATCACTTGAGTTTAAAAACTATTGAATGAATTTTACGTAATTGAAAGGAACATAAACAAATCGACTACTTGGAATAGTATTTTCTCCTAAGGAAAGTTAAAAATTCAAAAACTTGAACTAAATACATGAAATTACTAATTGCTTGGAAACCATGATACTTCCAAAGATAACTTATGAAAATTATTTGAATTACTTGCAAGATATACTTGTTTTGGGACAAACCATTACACAATAAGTATGAATCCTAGTACTGATTTGCTTGAAATAAAATTAAATGATTGAATAGCAAGAATTTGGAAATGACTTTTAACACCTACTTGTTTGAAGTGGGAAGTACTTAATAATGATCCCCAACTAATTCTTCCATATGAAGTAATACAAATTTTATCTACAAATGATAACACTACTTTAAATGTGAATCCTAATACTTGAAAGGTACTAAATTGCTTGAAATAGAATTAAATTATCAAATAATTATACTTTGGAAATGAATTTAATACTCACTTGTTGAAGGGAAAATGAAACAACTATTCAACAATAAGCTTCAAACTAACCACATTATTCTTAGTCACTAATGTTTGAAAAAGAGATTAGACGAGTATAAACACTTGCTAGTTAACCAAGTAAATAATACTAAGTCTCCTAATAAACAATTCTAATCAATAAACTTCTAGTTGCTTTTGAACTAATACCTTTGCAAGATTATAAAGTGATAACTAATTACTCCTTCCACTTGAAGTAACATTAATTTTATTGTTGGATACATTCTACAAATAATAACTTTATCAATTTCAAATACTTCGATGGGAGCTAATGTTTGCTCCTTAAATTACCCTCAATTAGAATTGTTATTTAATTTTCTAAGTGATCACAGAATAGGTTTCTTGAAACTCATTTGCTAGAACAATTTTGGTTTTGAATAAACTCTCTTTGCATCCTAATTAATACTATTACCATATGTGTATTTAACTATGCAAATTACCTCTAATTTTTATGTTAATTAAATTTATCCTTACTAATTACTTTAATTATTAAGTGTAACTTTTCCTTTTTACTAGTCTTATGTTTCTTTTAGTTAGAAGGTAAATGATTTTAACTATTAAAAGAAGTGACTATTCTCAATACCTTATATACTCATATCTTGGAATCTAATAAAGAAACAAATCAAATAATCAATCTTTCGAATTGAGGCAAAACTTTGTTTAACATTAACTCATATTGCTGAAATACCTAAAAGGGTTACTATGAATCTAAACACATCTACTTGTTAGGTAAATTCCTTTAACATTTGATACTTGTACAAATTGAAATATACAAAAGTTAGTTTTGAAATCCAATAATTAAAGAACTTAAATATTTGAAATGTATTGAATGTCTTGAGGGAACCCACTTACTATTAGGATTTATTTATTTGATGAAAAGATCCAAAACTATGAAATAAGTGTATCATTAGTGCAATAACATTTTCCCTTTGCTTTGTTTTTCCTCAGTCAAACTAATTTGTTTAATAAAAAGATTTAACTATTATATCTACATCCTAAGAAGGATTAATTCAAGATGATAGATATTTTAATGCTCGATTATCTATTGAAATTCTCAAGTGTTAATTGACCCTTTTTCCTTATGCAATATTTATCTTTTCAAAACCCAAGGGACTCTTTTCCCATCTTTGAGGAGATACTAACTCTTTAGAATTTAAAAAAAAGAGTTCAAATTTGCAACTTAAATTTTAAAAACTCCAATAAGGTATCCATTAATATGGGTTAGACCCTTTTTGCTTAAATTTTCCTTTAATATATTAATAATCTAATTCCTAAATCTAGAGATGATATTTTAAACACATTTCTATTAATTTTAATAAGGTTAGATTATAAATAGGTCTCATTAATCCTTTTTAAATAGATATCAATAAATAAAACCATTTTTCATTAAATGGACCTCAATAAATAAATCCATCACTAAATTTGATAAATTTTTAATTATTAAAAATTTATAATTATAAACTAATCCTAAATGATTTTTTAATCACCAAGTGCATAATTAAATTTCAAAGAACTATAAGCTTATTAATTTTAATCATTCAAAATAACTTTCAATATTCTAAAACATTTTTAATTTTAAATTAAACACATAAAATTTAATTACAAACTCTAAAGTATAATTCAATTTAAAAAATTCATACATGCAAAGGAATAATATTTTTTTTTTCCTAAAAATCCAAAGAGATGAATATGTTTCTAAAAAGTACAGAGATGATTTTTTTTTTTTGTTAATGCACAAGGATGAATGTTTTCCTAAAATCCACACATGAATATTTTCCTAAAATCCACAAAGATGGGTATTTATCTATCATACATAGAGATGAATATATTTCTATTTTTGTTTTCTTTATTCCGACTTTATATTACTTTGGCAATAGATTTATTTTTGTTCAAGTTATTCCATTCTAAAAAAAAACTGATTTTTTGTAAAATAAAGAGACTTGATTGAGGAAAAGATTTTAGAATTAAACAATATTCAAATTTGTATATGCATATTTTGACAAAGATCTATTTACCAATTTATTTCCTACATTTAGAATAAAAAAAGAAGATGATTTTTTTTTTTCTTTTATTTTTTTGGATATAAAAGCAATTTATTACATGTATTTGATTAAATCAATTAACAAAAACTGAGAAAGATTTCCTTGCAAAAAAAATCTGAAATGGATAAAAGAGATTTCTTCTAAAAAAATAAAAATAAAATATAAACTTTCTTATGTGCAAAATTCTGAAAGAGACGAGAAGAAGATTTTCTTTGAAAAGAAAAAAGCAAGCAATGCATGTGCAAGAGGTGAACCTAGATTTGAATGAAGAACATTGTTGACCTCCTTCAATTCCTCCTTGAAGCTTGGTAATGATCTTCTTCAAAATCCTGCAACACATCTACAAAATTTCTCCTACAACTAACATGGTATTGAAAATAAAAATTTCAAGACTACTTTATCATCCAAAACAATGAACTCCCCTTTTCAAAAATTTAGAACTCAATATATAGAAAATAGAGTCTATTTCCCACTACAAAAGAAATTAATTGATTTCCATATTCTTTTCCCAAAATAATTTCATGCAAAATAATTAATTGACATAGTGGGGGTTACATGCAAAAATTGAATTGAGATTCTCTTCTAGAACCTTCTCATTTCCTCCTACAACATGTGCTAAATAGTATATTGAAAAAATAAACAATTTCTAAACTAATTTCATGCAAAAATGATTGTTGTCATAGTGGGGGTTACATTTGACCATGCATTCAAAATTTAAATTTGAATTCTCCTCCAAAAATGCATTTTGTAACTCCTTTGTCATAAAAATGCCATGAATAGAATTATTCTTGTCATAGAATAATTTTGTAACTCCCATGTCATATATTTTCTAAATATAATATTTGTTGCTTAATATTTTGAATTTAAAAATTCTTTTCTAGAATCTTCTTATTTCTCCTACACCATGTGCTCAATTAGGATATTGAGAAAATAAGCAATTTTCAAATAAATTATGACCTCATATGTGTGTCACCACTTAAATTCCTTTTTATTTTTAAACTTCAACCTCATTTCAATTTATCTTTTCTTTCTAACATTACTCATAAAATTAATAATAATAATAATAATAATAATAATAATAACAAGTCATATCAAGGTCCAAAAAGAGGGTTATGACAGAATCCATCCAACCGGGATGGGCATCTAACCATACGGGTTAGGTATCTATCCATAAGGGACTAGGCATCTAACCATATAGGTTAGGCATCTAACCATATGGGTTAGGCATTTGTCCATATGGGACAAGAGGTTTCATCTATCCAATTCGGGATAGGCATCTACCCAAATGAGGTAGGCATCTATTCATAAGAATAGGATATACTCTGGCCAGAGACTTTAGACTCATCAGGACCATCCGGGTCCTGAGCCACTCTCTAAAGACTACACTCCCCTACTAGGAGTGCACCGAGGTCACCGTCCTTAGGAGTATTAAAATAATTACATAAACAAGATTGAGTTCCACCTCAAAATTCGACATAAAGCCTCGGGAAGTCAAGCGAATCCATACGAGATTCCTTCTAAGTATGCATTGAATTAATTTAAACTTTCAATTATTATTTGCACCATTTGATTAAAATACCAAGGAGCTTCAAGAACCAACTACTCACCCATAACCAATCTTAATCCCCATCTCTAAACGCCTGAGTACAAGGGACAACTCCGTCCCTAGATTGCCTACATACCCATTTTGGTACGAGATCAAGGTGTAAAGTATATAGTTCTAGTTTCTAACTATGGTTTAATGTAAACTATTTGGTGGGTACACAACCCTTTCTAGGGTCAATGTCCCAGATAGTTTCTCTGCGGTTGCTACCCACAATGGTAGCTTTATAGCAAAAAGGCTCAAGGTGGCCTTCTGCTTGTGCCCTAAAATAACTAATCCTATTTCCTATTAAATACGTCACCCTTAATCCATTTTTATTCGCTGGATTCCATCAAGATAAAAATATATATCCAAAATCATCACTCACAACCAGACCCTAAAGGGGGTTTTCTAAGGTTATCTGAGCATATGTAAATTTATTTAAGATTTATCTTTTTAGATTATCGATCCAAGGGGGATTACCCACCCCTTGGATTTTTAACTTCCAAATGACCCTTATTACTCCCCCGCAATTTAGAGGGATGATGCCACAAACACCATTGTTGCAGCTTTGTTAGGCATTAAGTGCAGTAGTTCAACACGATGACATTACCCGTAAGCGTGACCCAGAGGTACCATAGATACCAAACACTGCTAAGTTTTGGTTTCATCTCCTCTTGTTTAGTTGTCTAAGTAGGAATTTAACTTGAAAACACAAATCTTATGTAACGCAATATACTAATACAATCATGAAAATGAAACTATGATATACAAGGAATTTTTGCTTGAAAACTTGTAAAATTATAACTTATGAAAAGGATTGAAATACTTATTGAAAGGTACTAAATTGCTTAAAGAAAATTAATTTATCTAATATTACTTTGGAAATAAAATTAATATTCACTTGTTTTGAAGGAAAAAGGAAAAGAACTATTAACAATATGCTTAAATAACCACAATACCTTTTATCACCAATTGTTCAAAAATAAGATTAGAAGAGAGTCTAATACTTGCTAATCAACAAAAATAAATACCCTAATCAATTTGAATCAATCTTCCTCTAGTTTCTTTAGAACCAATGTCAATTCCTTGCAAGATTATAAGAGATAACTATTGAAGTAATGTTAACTTTATCCTTGGATATTTCCTACATATAACAACCTCTTCAATTCCAAATTCTTAGAAGTGAGTTAATGCTTGCTCCTAAAATGTACTTCAATTAAAATTTATTATCTTACTCTCCAAGTGATCATGGGGCAGTTTTCTTGAAAACTCATTGCTCGATAATGATAGAACCCAACAAATCCTAACTTTATTTAGCTTCGAAGGTAAGTTTCATTAGATAATTTACAAATAATAGATAAGTACTAAATTTGAGGTCTAGAAGGTAAGTCATGTTTAATAATATCACGTAAAAGATTTCAACCTTTGTCTCACCCATCTACTAAACTATTTTGGTTTTCAAAAAAAATTTCTTTACACCCCAATTAATACTACTATTCTTCCAAAATAGATTATACCCTTTAGATTGTATGAAAATCATTTCTAAACTTAAATGTTAATCAAATTTATCTATACTAATTACTTGTAATATAAAAGTAACTTCTCCTTTACTAGCCCTATGTTTCTTTATAGTAAGAAGGTAAATGTTTTTAACCATTAATAGAAATGACCATCCTCTATGCCTTGAAATCTAACAAAGAAACGAATCAAATATTTGACTTCTTGGATTGAAGGAAATTCATATTGCTCGAAATACATAAAGTGTACTATGAATCTAAGCACATTTACATAGTAGGTAAATTCTTTTATTCCTTAATACTTGCACAAATTTAAATATACAAAGGGGTAGTTTCAAAATAGAGAGATTAAATATTTGAAGTGTATTGAATGTTTTGGAGAAATCCATTTACTACTAGGTTCCATTTGAGACTAACTAATGAGGGAGAATCCAATTCTTGGAATAATTTCATTCGTGCAAAAGCTTCCCAAGATGCATGAGAGCAATGCCATTTCCCTTTCTTTTGTTTTCCTTGAGTCAACTATTTTATTTAATAAGGGGATTTAACTGTTTTATCTACATCCTAAGAAATATTAATTCAATATAATAAATCTCTTAGTGTTCAATTATCTAACTAAATCCCACAAGTGTAATTTGACCATTTGGACTTATGCAATATTTATCCTTTAAAAACCCCAAAGGCTCTTTTCCCATCTTTGAGGGAGATAGTGAAATCTTTATAGATAAAGTATTTATTAAAAGGAAGGTCCAAATTTACAACTTAAACTTATATATGAAACTCTTTTATCATGAGTTATGTTTGTCGTCCTTCTCCCTAGAAAATTTATTACCACTTTATTATTTTTCTTTAATACTATATTTTACACTTAAGAATAAATCCTCAGATTCTAAATAAATTGAACAATTTTTTAACTATTAAAATTATTTGTAATGCTTAACTATAAATTAATTCAACTAATATGAATAATTTTTAATTTTCAAATGTGCTAATTAATCCTAATGATACAAATAAATCTTTGCTAACAACTTAAATATAAATAAATTCCAACTAAATAATCTTAAAAAGCTCTGATTGTTTCCTTTACCTTTAATAAAACAATTTTAATTATTACTAATAAATTTTAGTTACCTTTAACTAATAAAATACCTTTTTGATTAATAAACTCAAATAAATAAATATTTTAATAATTTCATTACACTCAAAAATTAATTTACAATATTAAAATTACAAAATAAAATAAATTTCAAAAAAGTAAATTTAAAAAAGAGACTTTCTCTTAATATAATATGAGAGGGCACTAAAAAAGAATTCTTTAAAACAGGAAACAACAAAAAGTGTTTTCTTTTAATGGATGGAAAAATAAAGATATTCAACAATCATAAAGAAGGGTATTATATATATATAATGATTGTGTGGTTTATTATTATTATTATTATTATTATTATTATTATTATTATTATTATTATTATTATTATTATTTTTTCCTGTTTAATAAAAACAGAGATAAAATTTCTTGTTTACAGGAGATTTTGTACACAGGGATGGGTAATCCGAAGATAATAGACAAAGGTAGAAGAGTATTCGAGAGATAAATAGACAAAGATATTTGTACATAGAAGGGATGAATTTCACAAAGTGTAATGCCCCGCCAGGAAACCCCGAAGGGATAAAGTCATAACACAAGAATAGAGTGCAAATTTTTTTTTTTAAAAGTTACAACACATAAGATGCAACAAGATATCAAAGATTCAGATTACATAGCGGAAGACTTCAACTAACTCCTAAAGAGTTTCCCAACGAGATTACTTAAATTTTCACAATACACTTTACTCACACAATTAATCCAAAAGCTGAATATCTTAATAACGGGATAATTCACAATCAGGATAATTTCTTTTAAAGGATGGAAACATAAATCACAAGCAAGATGCATCATTAAGTTCCATTCATAATCTCATTCAAGCTTTTCAATTTAAAATTACAAACCATACAGCTACATTTTCTAATACACTAGGATTTCATCATAATATAAGAGATCTTTCCAAGCATATTAAATTCCTTGACAACAACTGAGTATAATTCGTTACTCTAAGTTACATTCATTCATATTCTATCTTATTGCATTAAAAGGACGATTTCACACATGCATTACGATAAATCGCATCTCAAGCAATTATGCATTCGATCCACATGGCATTCAAGATAGAACTGAATATAAGCATTTAAAGTTAATTTCAATTATCCACTTAACCATTCTAACATAAGTTAAACATACATGATAAAGCTAAATAAAGAGACAGAAGAGAATGCATCACATTACACCATAATGATCTCGGAGTTCACCCCTAAAGGGCTACATCTCCGGGTCTGCTCAACTGCAAGACCCCCTCGGATAAATAATAAAGTTAAGAGAATAAGAGGTTACACCATACAATCCAGCCATCAAGGCGATACATAAGCAATATACAAACGACCACATTGGTCAATAATACATAACGATCCTTAAAAAGAACAGGATCCAGCTGAACATAATCAAAGCTAAGACAAAGGTCCAGAAGAGCATCCACAATATTGAGCCATCACCACCCAAGGTCTAACATGAAACCGACACTACAAGGGTAGCGACAAAGGACGACTCACAAAGGTACTCAAACAGGACAAAACGACAACACACTAGCGAACGTAGGGACAAGTGTCATCACACAACCTGGTATGGATACCATGGCAAGTCTTCATAGGTCCCGGCCCATACACTGGTAACCCTGGCAACCTAATCCGAACTTCCGGCCCATCCAAGCCTCATGTGGAACCACACATCCTCTCGTGAAGACAAGGAAGGTGATTTGCCATTTCAGGCCTTCTCACAGCATGTCGAGTCTATACTAGCACTCGTCCCATGTGTGAGGCACATTATCTTATTTATAAATTATTTTCTAATCTACTTAGGTTATCACTTATTAGTCTCACTTTCGACGGGTTACCCGGCAGCCACTTTGGGCGCGGCCCCCAATCGAAAGCCACTTTCCCATACGACACTAGACTAACTCAGACGAACTCGAACCAAGGAATAGACATGGTCAGACGAACGGAGTTCAAGGAGATACAATCATCAGGTCAAACACGACTCAAGGGTAATCACTTACTGACGGTACTCTGACTAGAGACCTGACAACTAGGGTTAACCACGAATCGTTATTCGACTCACACAAAGAGGGTAAAACCAACTAAGTCAACATCACAATCCAAAGTCAACTCAAAATTCGAGGACTGAAACAGGTACTCCAAGTCAATCCATACGACAGGGTCCTTTTAAACACAGCAAAACATGCCATTTCATAATTAAAGCGAATACAGTAATTAAACTCGCAATGCAATAATCAAAAAAGACAATATTTCCTCAATTTGATTTAATCATTAAACGACGATCAAGTTTTCTACAAGATCCAAATCAGATTACAGTTATCTATCTCATCAAGGGTTAAGTTGTTCTTGGGTTTCTAACTCCTAAGGTTCAGCATCGAACAGGCAAATTAAGCCATGAAGAGTTTTAACCCATTCATATTAATCAAATTCAGACAACCATTAAGCGATTTAAACAAGGATACATTTAATCTCCAACAAACGTCATTAACATACCGATCTAAAACCGACCTCTACAGTTTCGTATTTCAGCGATCTTCCAATAACATATTATTCTCTATTATTTTTAAACAATACTACCTCAATTAGCCAAGTGCTCTAATTAGCTAGAAGGTAAGATCTAGGTTTAATAATCCAAGATCAGACAAATATAATCATCAATATTCAATTGCGAAAATCAATAGTTTTTAAAACTTAATCAGAAAAGAGCATAAGTCATGTAATGAGATCGAATGATGACTAACTTACAAACTCCATTATAGAATTAATCAACACCAATTATCGTTTATTATTCTTTTGCTACCCTAATCAAGATTAAGCACTAATTGATACTCATCATTTAAAAAAAAAACATACATTAACAACATGTCGTTTGCATTCTCTTTTTTTTTTAATGATAAAAAAAAACACATTAAAAAAAAACATTTAATAAACCCCTTTCTTTTTTTTTTAAGTCCAAAGAAAAACGCATTTTAAAGAAAACTAATTAAAAAAGCATTAGGCGAAGGGGGAGGGCGCCGTGGCACCTGCGGGCACCACCGTGGCGCCGCAGCCACGGCTGCTGCTGGCGAAAGGTAAGCACAACGGGGGGGGAGCGAGGAGAACGACTGCGCGCGGGGGAAGGGGGAGGAGGTGCGAGGGAGCTCCGCTCCCCGCCTCCAAACCCCAACCCCACGGGTTTCTTAAAACAAAGACACACGCGCCCAGCACAAACAGTGAAAAAAAAATAAATTTTATTTTAAACACAGTCCGAAATAATAACAAGGACGAAGCCCAGCTCGGATTCGAACCAAAACGCCCAGTTCGACATAATATAACATATTTTCTTTATTTCTTTGAAACATAGTTCATAATAAAAATCAATGCTTCCATTTTCCTTAAGAAAAAACACAGTTCGAACTAATAAAAACAAATGCCCATTACAGAGCTTGCTAATGGATTTCAATTCCATATAATTTCGGTTTTAGACGAACTGGTTTAGATATCGCAATTTCTTGAAGGATTTCTCATCCTTTCCAAAAACAAGGGTTTCAAACACTCTAACAGCAAAGAGGAAATACACATTTCCAAAGGAAAACTCCAGCCAAACTCATATGAACAATCAAGTTGATTTTCCAATCCCAAATTCATTTCTTTCAATCAAACAGTAAATTCTTTGGCAACAAGAAATCAGTTCAGATTCCTACCTTAAACGCAATCCTGGAATGGCTGAAGGAGAGCCCCAATTTTCAGCTCCCAATTCCTCCAATTTTCCTGCCCAACCAAAATCTTCTCCAAATTTTTCCATCCTCCCATTTTTCCCCAAATTTGGGTTATATGGAAGAGTTGACCCAAAAATTCAATTTTTGGAATAAAAACTTTTATTTAAAAATAATACTTAAAAATTAATCCTTTCTCCCAAACACAACAAATAACTTGCCTTTTCAATTCAAAATTCGATTTCCTCATTTAAACAAATTTAATCTTTCAAAATTCAGAAGCCACAGAATACAATTAATCCATTGCGATAAAATACAAAGCTTTCCTTTTTCAACAGCATATATATAAATGCATTAAATATTCAAAACAGTCATTTAATTCAATTTTACTTCCAATTTAAAATAGGCAATTTATTAAAAACGAAAATCGCATAACGAATACCCGATTAATTAAATCCATTAATCATCAATGCATGAACGCATATTTAATCAAGACAATTACTAAAGACTAAATAATCAATTTAATCATGCACACCAAGGACGCAAATCGAGAAAGTCAACCAAACAGACGACTCGCAAACCCAACAAACAGGGATCACCGACGACGACTGACGATGCTCACTTGAGCACGACTAAGGCCGACTAAGGTCTTACGACCACCTAATCCAACTCTAAGGATTAAAAAGGTATGCTCAACCTGCAAAACCAGGTGACGATGAACCTCGCACTCATGCGACTTCGTACCTGAAACCTCCTGCAACCAACGATCATACATGCATACATATATAATAACTTAATGAATGCGTTAGCTCGATGAATACCATGAAATAAGAACACTAAACAACTAGCATAAAACTAGTGAGAAAACCACATCAATAGCTATGCGTAAAATCAACATCTGATTATAATCATAATATCACGATAAACTAATCAAGATTAAACCAAGGTTAGAGATCGATTACGGTAGGGGTACTACACAAAGCATACTTTTGAGAGGTAAGGATTTCATAAATAGACAAAGATATTTGTACACAGAGGGATGAATTTCACAGATCATACTTTTGAGAGGTAAGGATTTCATAGAGAGGTAGAACTCACAGATTTTACTTTGAGAAAATAAAAATTTCAGAGAGAGAGAACTTCACTAATTTCATTTTGAGAAAAGAAAAACAGAGAGATAAACTTCATAGATTTCACTTTGGGAATAAAAGATTTCAAAAAATTTTCATAGAGAGTTTTTCACAAATTATACTTTTCAAGGACAAATTTTCCAGAAAAATAAACACACATATATATATATATATATATATTTTATAGACAAATTTCCAAAGATATAAACACAGAGACTTCCTAGAGATAAATATTTTTTAGAGACAAATTTTTGAGAGAAATAAACATAGAGATTTCCTAGAGATAAATATTTTCCAGAGACAAATTTTTCAGAGAAAAAAGAAACACAGAGATTTCCGAGAGAAAAATATATTTTTCAGAGAAAAAACACAAAGATTTCCCAGAGAAAAATATATTTTTCAAAGACAAATTTTCACGGAATATATATGTTCATAGGGATATATATACACCTTTTAATAAGCAAAGAGATATGCATTTCACATAAAAAAACATTTTATTTCTTTTCTTTTATCCCTATTCTATTTTAAATCTCTTGGAAAAAAAAAGCAAAGAAATAATGGAATCAAGGTAAAGGGAAGAAGAGATTTTAATATTCTAATTGCATGTATATTTTGAGACAAGTCTACTGATTATAGGCAAATTATACAACTTTGTTTCCTATTTGCATATGAATTATTCTATCAAAATCTGAACCAATGAAGGAATTTTTTTTTGGAAAAGATATGCAATATTATTTTTAGCCACTCAAATTTATGATATGAAATGCATACAACTGAATAAAATTTTCTCTTCCTTCAACTACATAAAACCCATTGCAAAGAAAACCTGTGCATGCAAGTAAGAAATAAAATAGATCTTTTTCCTACAATATCTACCATACAAATACATCATGAAAGAAGACAGACAAGTGTACAAAAATGGAACTTGGATTGAACTAGAACTTGTTGTAGAACCGTCTCCAAATCTCCCCCTAATCTTCTTCAATCCTTCCTTGTAGCTTGGTGAGTATTCTTCAAGAACAAACTTAAAAAATTCTACATTGAAATGTGGCTACAAAATCCTATTACTACTAACAAGCATCTACCAGAACTTGAGCAATTACTTCTTCACCCAAAAAAAATAATCAACTCCCTCCTTTTCAAAAATCTTATATTCAATATATAAAAAAAATGAGAGTCATTTCCCACTACAAGAGAATTAAATGATACATATATTCTCTTTTTTTTTTTTCCCAAAATAATTCCATGCAAAAGTGGGGGTTACATGCATATTAAATTGGAATTTGAAATTCTTTCATGCAAGACATATTCCTTACAACTTGTCATAGTGGTGGTTACATTTGACCATGCATTTTGAATTCAAAATTCACTTCTAGAATCTTCTTATTTCTCCTACACCATGTGCTCAATTAGACTATTGGGAAAAAAAACTAAAAAATAATTTACAAGTAAATTATGACCTCACATGTGAGTCACCGCTATTCGTTCTTCTCCCTTTAAAATATTTCAACCATATTAAATTTATAATTTCTAACTAACATTATTCTTAAAGTTAATAATAATAATGAATGTAGTAATAATAATAATTATAAGCATAACAAGGTCTAAAAAGAGGGTTATGACAACATCTAAGCAAATGTCAGCCAAACATTAAGAGTAAAACATTACAAAATAGGTTATCCCAAGAAGTGGGTCTAAGACATCAAACACTAGACCACAAATAACAAGGAACAAGAGTTTTGTCAGGCACCCTCAACCAACAAGAAGGGTTTTTCCATGCTCCCATAACCTATAATAGAACATATGGGCCACAAAGAACCACAGAGCCCAATGCTAACCCAAAATATAAACTGGCCAAACTGGGTCCTTGAAAACTGCTAGTATCCAGCCTCTTCTTGAAAGAAATAAGAAACATAGGGTTTTTCCAGGCTCCCTCAACCATGAGAGTGGGTTTTACAAAGCTCCCACAACCTGAAACAATGAGTTTTTGATAGGATCCCATAACCTTGATGAACAACTTACCATTCAGGATCTCCACCTCAATAAGAGATAAAGGAAAGATATCAACTCATAAGCCATCATCAACACCGTTACAACCACAAGTCAAGACTTCAATTCTCCCCCAACAACACTTGCAAGCATGTTGAATAGAATCCAAGTCCACCTCAGTAGGAGAGGGGTCAACTCTTGCCACATCTATCTCTCCCTCAATAGAAGATAGGACCACATCTATAGGATAAATCAAAGAAACCCAAAGATGCATACAATGGAGCATAAAGACCCATGCCAAGGAGTCAAATCTAAGAGGGACAAAAAAACCCTCACCAAAGGGACATAAAGGAGTCAAGAGATATAATCATAAGAAATTAGACCCCATCCATAGAAAAGACACAAATTGATGAGATTCCAAAGGAACCCTTAAAAAGAAAACTTCTCCCAAAAGAACAAGATAAACATGGAAGCCCACAAAGGGAAAGGGAGCAGAAAAAATACCAAAAAACCATCACATGGGAGTAGAAGGAGTTGGGTCATCAAGAAAATCCCTCAAATAAACCATCGTGAAAAAATCCAAGCTAGGGATAGAACAACTTTCACACTTCCCTATGAAAAATATAGCAATACTAGAGAAAGGAGGGAATAGAGGAAAGCCAAAGCAAGAAAACCCAAAACCCTTCACAACCACCCAAAGCTTAGGAAGAATAGAGGAGCCACCAAGCCAAGAAAAGACCGCCACACACAAGAAAAATATCCATAAAGAAGGTAGAGGATCCCACAAACCCTCACAAGCCTAAAACAAAGTAGTCCCGATCCCAACAACCACACCCAATGTCATGACCGGAGTTAGGGGCAGACAACCCATCCTCCACTAGATGAAGCTACTTCAAAGCAGCCACAAGGCCACATGCATTATCTCCCCAGACAAAATCTTCCACAAGAGCCTCAACTACAACTCCTATAATGATCCATCCCTCCGTACCCAATGCATCCATGATGCCTGCATCGTATGCTCCTTTTGCTTCTCAAATCCATTTCAAGCAAAGTGGAGGCCACAAAAAAAGGCAGAAGGGGGGGAACATCAACATCATCTTCTTCTGCATAACCATCCACCTCTCTGTCGCCAACACTATTGCCAATGGAAGACCTTGCACCTCTTGCTCCTGTTCCTCCATTAGGATCCCCATCCTTGTCAACAACAACTCCTCTGCACTGCCAGTAGAAAACCTCCCTACCATCATCGTCATCAACATTATCTTCTCCACCGTCGGAGTCCACTGAAACCCTTTCTCGCACTCCCGTCTTCTCCGCCATTCGAAATATCCTTAGTGATTGTTTTTTATTGTTGTGTATTTTTCAAGTGATATTTTAGGTTTTTTTAAATGCATTTTTTTTTTGTAATGGTAAGCTTGATTTTATTTTTTATTTATTTTTTAAATAAGATTAATTAAAATTTATAGATAGATTCATTTGATTCTATAATTTTTTTTTTATGTATATAAATTAATATTTTTTCTTTGTTGAAAAAAGAACATTAATACCTAGTGTAAATATATTTTTAGAATATTTTCTTATTTTCTTATTCTTCTACATGTGTTAAACAAAGACCTCAATGATCAATAAAATATCATCATTCAAAATACATTAAAAATAAACATAATAATCAAACTAAAAATATATTCAAAATTTTACTTTTTGGAAAGCTTATATTAATGGTTAATTAATGACAAAATGAAATTGGTAAATGAATTCATTTGATCCCTCAAAAGGTAAATCAGATGTATCTTTTTGCCAGTACTTTAATAGGTGTAGAGGAGTCTCAATTATGGGTATGATTCAAGACTATAGGGGATCTATTCAAAGGTATTTATTCTAAGAGGGTCTGATCTAACCTTCATCAATTACCATTTTTATGTAACCTTTCAAGCCTTAAATCATAAAATTTATAAAAATTAAATACACACATATATATTAAGAAAAAATTAGAATGTCCTGGAAGTGGGAAATGCTATTGCAGAAGCTAGGATAGTGGAAAAGAAGCTCGAAGACATCTTCATGATAGAAGATAACTTAAAGCAGGAAAGACATGTCAAGTACATAATGGGATTTATGTGATCAATAATGTGTGAACTTGAGATTGGAGAGATTCTTTTCAAAGATGAGTGAGTGAATTTAGCCAGAAGACCTGTCATAAAATTTGTTGGTTTAGACTAAGAAAGGTTGACAAATGAGAAATAGTCTCATGATAAAGAAATTATGGAAGAATGAAAACAATAAATTACACATGTATATGAGAGCCAATATATTGCAGGAAAGTGTAATGAAGGAGTACTCCATATGTGAGATTGTAGGGACAATAGTGGAGAACACCAAGGATCTACAATTGCATGCATATAATATGCTACAAGTAAGGGTAGTAAAATTGCATAGAAGATGTTGCAAGTGTAGTTAAAAAAGGATGTGAAAATGTATTTTTCAATGGTATTGGTGTACGTCGAAAGATGCTATGAGTAAGAGTAGCTAGGAATAGTAGAGTAATGTTGATAGTTGGAACCCAAAAATATGGTAGGGAGGTTATAATAGTGGATGCAACACGAAGTATGGGATGCGAGTTACAAAAGATATGTTCAAAGGAAATGTATAAAAGGGAACTAATCATGTGAATACATATGTTGATGGTGAAGTTTTGATAATGTTGTAGGTAAAGGTCGAGAATGAACATGGTGTTACTAGGGAGATTTGCAAGTAATGATAGAATGTAATGATACTTGAAAAGTGCTATGAGTATACTTGATACATAATTGTAGCAATGAACAATTTGGTGTAAAAAATGTATTGGAAGAAGAGGATAATGATGAATACCATATACTAGTAGAAAATAAAGAGGGGTCTATTGAACAATGGAGAAACCCCTGTGGTATCTCCATGAAGAAGAGAGGCCAAGTATGCATTATCAAGAATAAATGTGACTACAATATATTGAATTATATTATCCTATTTTCCTCTAGCATAGTAGCACCTATGTACCTCTATAAATTATGCTCTTTTATATGCATCCACCAGCTTGTATATTCTCTTGTTAGTGAATAATAATTTCATAATGGGTTGAATCATTCAACATAATCTCTCCACTCAAAATATTTCTCCCTCTTAGTTAAAAAAATTATTGTTCCCTCTCCCAACTATTCTTTGTTAATCTTTTGAAGTGTAATCTTTTTTCAATTCATTAATATTCTTCTATCCACCTAGAATAGGCATTCATTTATTTGTATAAGTTAGGTTTATTTATCTAGCTAGAGATTTTGACACACATAAATATTTTATCCCAAGTCTTCTTGACAAACCATTTTCCTTATTATAAATTCACTAAGGTCATCATTTATCAATATTTATAAAATATAATTTTGTGTACCACCTTAAAATTCAGCTAGAAACCTTGAGGAAGCAAAAACGTTCATCAAAAACTCTTTGAATATATAATAAATTTTAATTCATCTTAAATTATACTAATTTCTTTTATGTAGCACAAGTTAGCTTATCCAATCTTTGAAAAAATACCAAGCTCCTGGTTTAAAAAAATCTACATACTGGGATACTCCTTCATTTATCTAGACTATCTAGATACTTGTATCCACAATAGCAAGGTGTAATATATGTAGTTTACTTTTTGTCTAAATTTTGATGAGAATTGTAAAGAGTGGGTACATAACCCTTTTAAAGGCCCATTTTACTAGATAGCTCCTCTATTATTCCTAGCCATTAAGTGAGAAATTAATTAATTAAGCTCTTAATTATTTAAACATGAAATTATTTACTACTTAAAATCAAACATATGCAATTCAATGCTTTAAACCAGTTTTATTAAAGTATGACAATTTGCAATGTTTGGTATCAATGATTCCACTTTTTTTCTTTTTGTGTTAAGGCATCATGATTGAAATTATTTGTATTTATAACTTGACATAGTTACAAAAAAACAAATTCATATGAATCAAAGAAAAAAAAATGTGAATAATAATTTTTATTTATTTAAAGATTTATATGGCCCTTATGAAATCCCTATTACAATTAGACCCAAAAATGGGATGGGGGAATTTTTTTAGAAATAAGTAACCTCAAATACCCTATTTCTCAAGACCTTCTAGAATGGTAACAATTTTCCAAGGATACTTATGGTTACAAATAAATAATTCTATAGCTACCTTTGTGCAAATTTTGAATTAGCAACTCTAAAGGTATACAAACAAATAGTTTTGAAAACTAGAAATCTTTGCACATCTATTTTGTGAAATTCTAGGGTGACTAAAATTTAATATGAATGAAGAACTTACATATATAGAAATGTGACCTAGGTACTCAATCATTTAGAGATAAACACAACAATATGAAATTGTAGAGATTTCCCACACCCTATCCATCATTTTCCATAGTGATCTATATAAAAATAATCTCTTTAAGATCCATAAACACACCTAGAAGTGTGAGAAGACATCCTCCTTAAATATATCATACCTTTTCACGTTAATGTAACTTGGATTTGAGAGCACAAGATAAATTCCATTGATATATTGAATATGTGACTTGGAGATAGAATATGAAGTGTCAATCTATAGAACTTAACTACCACATTAATTAGGGAATCTCCTTTTACATTCTCTTCCCTGTTTAGATCTATATATTTTGATTAAAATAGGTTTTCTTAAAATTAATATATTAGATCTAGTGGTTTTTGTTCTTTATAAACTCATTAATGGTTTTCTAGGACATCTTGGAGAGTACATAGGGTTTATAATAAAAAAATGGTAGGATTTTCAAACTTTATTATTTAGCTTAAAATTATTCTTGATGTGTTCAATTAGAGTGTTGGTAATCAGGTTTGGTGAAGAATGCATATCATTATGTTGTGATAGTGAAATAGATAAGAGATTGCTGGGGACTATAGGTTGGAGATATCTTCAAACAAAACTACTTAGGAAAGGGGAGGATTGAATGTCCAATTCTTATTGAGGAAACTAAGGGTAAATGGTTGGGAGCAAGGGTTGAGGTTGACAAGGGAAGGATAACAATATTTCTAGACTTAAGAAAAATACCACAAAATAATGTATATTTAGAAATTTTAAAGGACAAAATTTAGGAAAAAGTAATATATAAAGACCTATACAAATTTCATCAATTTTTTTATAGTCTATTACAAAAATATTTCTTAAGTGCAAAGGAACCTCAAAAGTAAGAAAAACATGATACTATAAATTTAAGTCCCAACAATTCTGTCAAGGTAATATCTTTCATATAAGGAACTTTCCCCATGATTTGTTCATTTCCTAATATGCCATTATATGATATTATTAGCTATGCACATCTATCTATATAATTACTAGGGACTTATCCTTACTTATATGAATGTGCACACATTCTTTAGGATGCACCACATCAAACATTTTTATTGCTATAGCATCTTATGTATTCACATGGGTTTTTCTATCCTAATATTATATCTAGTCCGTGTTCCTAACAAATCTACAATTCAAGACATTGACCTACTTATCACATGATGCATTCCGTCATAATTAGAACATTATATGATTGCATCCTTATATGCCTTAGCATTTAGTATTATATATATTATTTTCCCTCTCCTTGTATCCTTTTTTTCTAGGGATACAACTAATTGTAGGGGTTATATCATTTCAATAACACTCTTAGGTTGAGTTTTGGATATATTTAGACACTCTTAGCGATAATTGTCTCCTATATACTAGGTAATACTTTTGCTTCATGTATCATATCACCTACCAATTTGTCAAGTAATACAAACTAGGAATATATTATTTTTAAAAATTATAATTTATCCTAGATTGTTTTTCTCTATCTTGTTGATATTTTTTATAGAACTACATTTAGAGTTTCATTTGATCTTATACAATGTAGTGTTATACAATCTAGTCATGGAATATTTTCCTTCTATCTAGTAGTCTTTTCATGGATAATACATAATGAAAACTTGAAAGAGCCATTAAATTAAATGGGTCCCATGACAATATCCTTTCATACATAAATATGTCATTCACATGAATTATTTTGAGTGTTATATATTTGCAGATGTAGGACTATTAGAGGATATACTTTTACCTCAAATTAGGACTAAAATACAATTGCAAAATGTGTATATCTATGTAATTTATCATTTAGTTTTGGGCCTCCTCCCTCTGCTATTTATCTACTCATTATATGTGTTCTAATGGATTTATTTTTTCTTATTTAGACTTTGTCTCTTTGTATTATCCTCATCACTAGATGGCCTTGTTCATTCAACTTATTGTATACATTTATTTTTGTAACACATTGCCCAAGTTTTTTTGATGTTATGTTTGTCCTAGTTAAGACTAGAGTAAGAGGTTTAACCCCCATGGTCTCGCACTATACCAATTTAATTTAAAATTTAAAACTTTAAATTTATTTTGACTTTTGGAAACTATCCCCCTCCAAGGGTCAACTAAGTACACTTTTATGTGATTTATTGTATTGTCCTTCCTTATTTTAATGCCATTCAATATATTCACTTTGACCATCAAAGAAAAATCTTCCAATTTTGAATTAATTCACACACATACTCGTGCCTTAATTGGTGGATTAAATAGAATCTAAAACTGCATGAGAATTTATAGGACTAAAGAATGTTGTCGTTGACCATTCCTCTTTGTTTAAGAGGGTTGACCTAAGAAAAGATGCATTAAGTTATTTTAAATACCTCAAGCCTTTTGTTACTAATTTTTTTTTGTTAATAAGTCAAGTTTGTTTTTGTAAAGATATATCTGTGGTTGCAAATGTAACCCCAATACCCAAACTTGATTGTACATAGTCAAAATAATCCTTTTTGGTTATAAGATAAATGATATTCAACAAAACTTTGATCCAAATCTCAAGACATATCATATTTAGCACATCTAGATAAATACTTGAATAATTAATGATTATAAGGTTAAACATCTTGATCCTCTTATTTATTAAAATAACACGCATTAATTGTTCTATGTTTTCATCCTCAACTATATTTAATTACTCTATGTACACATAAATGAACATATAATCACTACCTTTGCTCAGATTCAAATTCCCATTGAATCCCTACCTTTTCTTGGGCCACAAACTCAATGTTCTAAGATTACTAGTTTGTTTAATTGATTCTAGAAGGGATGTTATATCAGTATTCTATAAAGGGAGATTCTTGTCAATCCATCATAGAATTGCACGACGCTCTCAATCAATTTATCATATGAAATGGGAGGATCTTGTCCATGGAAAGCATGGCTGCATAAGAGATCTTGAGCATGATCCTAGTTCAATCCCTTTATCTTATAACAGATGTCTGCATGTATTAACGTACTTTTATCGTGGGCTATAATAATTACTAGGCTACTAGAGTTGAGCATGCCTTGAGGTAACAATGTATCCAACTATTCTAAATGATCGATATCATCTAGAACTATAAGAAAATCCAAATTCCTTGCCCTTCCCAAAAAATCCTTTAGCTTTTTGATTCCATGATGCACACTACTAATTTTTAGAGCTTCCATCTCTTGGTCTTTAGAGAAAACATATTATAAGAACTAACTTTACTACCAATGCAATTCATCTCTGACATGTGATTCTCACACATTAGAGATAAAAGATGATCCATGGTAGCCTGAACTCTTCCTATTAAAAAATGCTTTTGTGAGGGTGGTCTTGCGAGACCTCCCAAGTATATAGATACTTGCTATCATGACCTCGTCCATAGTTTTGGGTCTCTTGTGTTTCTTTGTCTTTGAAAAAATTTCAAAATATTAGATGATTTCAACAAGTTGGATCAGATATTTCGCAACATCTAATGGTGTCCTATGAAAAAGAATTAGCATGATACCTTTATATAGGGTTGCCTAAGTAATCTAGCAATTAGGTTGATCTCCAATCATCAAATTAAGGCACGAAGACCAAAAACCATTGGTGAGGGAAAGTGCGCTAACCCATTTGAATTAGCAATTGTTTAAGGAGGACCACGGTGTCTAGGGTGACCTAGGCACCCCTGTCCTCCAAAAAGAGGGCAAGGTTGGATTCAGAAGGGCACAATCCCAAGATCGGGTCCACTTATCCATGCATCTTGGTGACATCAAATTTGATGTAAAAATGACTAAAATAGACCTAGGGGAGAACTAGGAAGGGACACAGTAAAGTAGGGGCACAAAAAGGTGGTGTAAATTGTACACAGTTACAATTTATAATGCTACAAGTAGAAAAAGAAGGAGATGAGGACAAGTGGGTGTAGATAGGTGTAAGGTGGGAGGGATAACATGATCTAAGTAGACTTATAAAGAGAGCAAGAGAGTTTATGAGAGGGAAAGGATAAGAGGGATACAAATTTATAATATAAAATGTTATATCAAGCACATATATAAGATCTTTTAAATATATTTATATTAATATCTTAAATTATATCATATTATATATATTAATAATATATACAAATAAATATATATTAAATAAAATATATAATGTATATTGTAAATTCATTGACTATAGCTAGATTGAGTAGTGCTTTAATCTTATAAAGTTATGATCCCTACGACCTTAATCCTCTCTTTTTTGGTGCATGATTGTTGAAAGGATTCCTTTTCACGAGTTTTTAAGATGGAGGCCTTGTGAAGAATAAATAAGATAACAAGAAGTTTTAAGGATTTTTTTCTTCCATGTTACATGTTTGAAGGTTAAAACAAGTTTGTTACATTCTTTTCAAATACTCTTACGTTCAGAAGAAGGCACCCTATAGAAGGCCCCACATGAATGATACATGGAGAAATTGAACAAGCCGTGTGGAAGCCTCATGGAAGTCTAAGCTCAAGCCACTGGATACCACTCAAGAAACCTTATTGAATAGCTACATATGCATCCACCAAGAATATGAAGGATTTTTAGAAAGCCATGGTGAAAATTGTCAACTTGTAAGCCAAGCGGAGATTTCACAAGCCCTTGATTCAAAGAGGGAATGTAGGCACACCATTGGCCGGTATAAAATAGAATTAATCTAGACACCCAATGGATTCAAAATAAAATTAGATGCAAAAATTTTCTAAAGCAAGTTGTAGGGTATGTTCAAGATCGTGAGGGTCCAAAATGTCACAACCCTCCTTTATCACCTTTTGATTTAAATACAAACTCTATTATACTTCTTTTGGATAAACTATTGAATGAATATTATAAAGGAATAAAAATAATAAAACACACACACACATGGAAAATATACTTTTTTAATTGTTTATTTAAATTTCCTCACCCAAATTATGGCACATGTTGTAGGAAGAATAAGAAGCTTCTAGAGGCTTCTCCACCACCTTGCATGTAACTCCTCCCACTAAGTCTAATCAATTTGCATGAAGGCCAAATTGGGAGAGAATCTCTTTTTTTTAATTAAAAATTAGGTACTGGAATAAGGGAAATTTTTCTTATAAAAGATAGACAAGTTTTCAAAAGAGGGAGTTGGGGTTATTCCATAAAGAAATTATTCAAGTAAATTTTTCTTTTGTAGTCATATTTTCATTTTTCAGCTAAGATTTTTTCTTTGGAGGACTTCTCTTCAAGATTGAAGGATCAAGGGAGATTCATAGAGGATTCTACACCATTTTCAAGCACCCAGGTTCTTTCAAATTTAGTTTTTTTTCATGCATCTTATTCTTGTTGCAAATTAGAGTAGATTAAATTGTTTAAGGAATTAGAATCATTTGTTTCAAATTTTGATGAGAAATAGATTCATTTATTTTCAGATTCTTGATAAGAATTAGATTCATTAGCTTTAAATTTTTGATAAGAAGTAGATTAAATTGTTTAAGAAATTATAATCATTTGTTTCAAATTTTGATGAGAATTAGATTCATTTATTTTCAGATTCTTAATAAGAATTAGATCCATTAGTCTCAAATTTTGATAGGAATTAGATCCATTGTTTAAGAAGTTAGATCCATATATTTCAAATTCTTGATAGGAATTAGATTAAATCATTTAAATTCTCTTATTAAGTTTTAGATTGATTCTTGCTGAAGAACTAAAATCAGAACTATCTTTATCTCCTTTCTCCAGCATCATTTCTCTGGTTATTGATTTAAAATCTGAAACATATAGATCTCGTTGTGATCATTCTCTCTGTGATTTCTCATTTTCTGGTTATCTAAATCCTCTGTAAAAATATAATTAACATTTCTTCTCTGTGAAAAACTTTCTCTACGTGTACAAATAAATTTATCTCTCTTCTCTGTGAATAAATCTCCCTATGTAAAGAACAAAGGAATAAATAATCCCTCTCTGGTTATTTCTCTATTGTATGTTGTTCCTGGAACTTAATATGTATTCTCTCTAACATTAATATTTTTTTTACATACCTGTTATCTATTCTTCTCTGTGTGAATTTCAACAATCTGGAAATGTAATTCTCTTGCATATAAAATGCACATATATATATATATATATATATAAAACATAAAAATTTATTTCAAACTTTAAACCATTGTAACGCACGACATCCAAAAATTGCCATGAGACGGCTAGCGGAAGGCATGCACGCACAGTATTTAATACAACCGCCGCAAGTTTTATTGAAAACCGTGGGGTTAATGGTACCCCCCACTACCCTGCGGTCACCGTAAGTGGTTGCAGGGGAGTGGATGGGACCACGCGGCCCCCTCATTCCCTACGGGCCTGCGCATGCAGGACTGTAGGGGATGATGGGACCCGTGGTCCCCACCTCCCCCAAATTACTACATTTAAACAATACACTTGTTAATGATTAATTTTGATGACATTTTTAAAATCATTTCTAATTAAAAATTTAAGTTACTTTTTTTTATATCGTTTCAAATTAAATTTAAGTTAATTTTTTTATTTTATATAATTGGTTAGTTAAATTTATTTTCTTAAAAATTAGCAAAAGATGGAAATCAAATTATTGTTTCAATTCCTTTAAGGAATTTTTGTATTTTTATTTGATCAATGATTTTGATTTACTTAAAAATAAATAAGTCTTATTATTCCAATTTGATCCAAAATTTCAAAAAAGTATAAGCTAATCACTCATGGGGAATTTGTAACACTATAATTAATTAGTCTCGCGATAAGAGAAAACATTTCTGTATTTTGTATGTAAATGACGTTACTTTTGCATTGCATTTATATTATTTCGCATTCCTTATCTTCATGCAATTACTCATAAGTTCACAAATTATCATTACCATGCTAATACATGTATTAATTCGTTTAATTGTAGAATAATGATATTTCTCTTTTCAAATAGTATTTAAAGTTTAAATTATGTACATCCATTTCATAATTATATTTCAAGCATGATGTTCATAAGCTCTTAGTTCAGAAACTAAACAAAGGAAGTTGGAAAACCAAAACTAGCAGTGTTCGGTATATACGGTGCCTCTAGGTCACACTTACGGGTAATGTCATCATGTTGAACTACTGCACTTAACGCCTAATAAAGCTACATTAACGACGTTTGTGGCATCGTCCCTATAAATCATCGGGGAGTAATAAGGGACACTTGGAAGTTAAAATCCAAGGGGCGGGTAATCCCCCTTGGATCGATAATTTAATAAGATAACTTTTAAATGATTTTCACATCCGTTGAGATAAACCATAGTAAACCCCTTTTAGGGATGGTCAAGTTAAATGCTCTCATGAAATTGATTTCTTTTTATCTTGAAGGGATATTGGTGATTTGCAATTGGGTGACGCTCATGATAAGAATTAGGATCTAGTTATTTTTTAGGCCACAAGCAATAGGCCATCTTGAGCCTTCGCTTAAGCGCTACCATCGTGGGTAGCAACCACAGAGAAACTGTCTGGGACACTGACCCTAGAAAGGGTTGCGTACCCACAAATCAGTTTACATCAAACCATAGAATAGAAAATAGAACTACATACTTTACACCTTGATCCCGTGCCGAAGCGGGTATGTAGGCAGTCTTGGGACAGAGTTGTCCCTCATACTTAGGCATTTGTGGGTGGGGTCTAGGCTTGGTTGAGTAAGAATCCTAATTGAAAGATAAGATAATTAAATTGAAAAAGAAATTCAATGCATACTCGGAAGGAATCCCGTATGGATTCGCTTGACTTCCCGAGGCTTTAAGCCAAATTCTGAGGCAAAATTCAAGCTTGTATTATTTTAATTACTCCTAAGGACGACGACCTCGGTGCACTCTTGTTAGAAGAGTGTAGTACTTAGTGAGTGGCTCAGGACCTGAATGGTCCCGATGAGTCTAAGTCTCTGGCCAGAGCATCTCCTATCCCGTTTGGATAGATGCATACCCCGTATGGGTAGATGCCTATCCCATTTGGATAGATGCCTACCCCGTATGGGTAGATGCCTATCCCGTATTGGATAGATGGAATCTTATGTCCTGTATGGACAATTGCCTAACCCATATGGTTAGATGCTCATCCCAGATGGATGAATGCCTAATCCTAAATGGATGGATGCCCAAAGTATGCAATTGAATAAAACATAATGATTACATTAAACAAAAAAAAAAAGAATACTCAATTTTTGTTGAATCAATTTTGGTGGGTTATTACACAAAAAGTGGTGATATTTTGACTAAAGTCCCAATTCATAGGCTGATTAAAAAATATCTATAGCTTTCAAATGATATCATATTTTTTGAATTTGAAATACATCACATTCTATGCTCTGTATACTATAAGATTAAAAAAAAGTTGAATTTCGTAAAGTTTTGACCAAGTTATGGTGGTCAAACATACAGGTTTTTTATATTTTTAAAAAGATGTAAAAAAATCATAATTAATTATTTATTTCAAAAAAAAAAAAAAAGTGTCAAATCTAGACATGAGTCTTTTACTTATATCTAAAATATTATGATTTGATTGTGGGTGGGGTAGTCAGATAGACACTCGCTTCTTATCTTTTTTCTGAAAGTTTAGTACTACTGCATTGAAATTTCAACTTTTTGTCAAATAGATTCTTTTTTTTTCAGAAAACAACTAGTAGCTTAGAAATTACATTCAATTTTTAAAAAATCTATTCTTACATATTTTTGAAATAATGTTAGTAACTTATTCAATTTTTAATGTCAAGTTGCCTAAATTTGCTTTTCTAATTTTCATTGCCACTTAAGGGCTTGTGTTGGCCCCCAATGATCCTACACATACCCTACATGCTAATGTCATTTTCCTGAAAAGTGATTAAAAATCTAGGTGTTTCTCATGCCTAGAGTTAAGAAGAGAGAATAATGCAAAGATCCATCATGTGGAAATTAAGTTACAATGGTCATCATGGTTTGATGAACATGCAATGAGTACGCAAAGGAGGATTCAATTGTAAAAATCAGTTCGACTCTTAGGAATTATCTCTTTAAAAGCCTAAAAGAATTATTCTAATAGGAGTTCAACACTTTTAAAAAATAAAGATTTTGTAATCTCCTTTCTAATGAAAAAGTAAAATAATGTTTGTATGTTTAGTAATTTGCATTTATGATTTTACCTTAGCATGTTTGTTCTTAGGTTGGGCATTGGATTGTGCCTTTGTTTTCCTTTCTATTGTTTTACTTAGGTTTACATGCTCTGTGTCACTTTGATTTAGAAGCAATTGTTGTATACTCATTTTCTTTGTTTAATGTTAAATATGTGAAGAATGGATCATGTAGATTCTTCCAATCTTCCATTTTCCTTAGATTAGAAATTGTATTATGCGATTAAGAAACATTATTTTAAGAATCATTAATTATTATGAGAATCCCAAAGAATTGTTTTGCTTCCTATCGATCCTTGGTACATACTACTCATCGGAGGATTTGAAAGTTATGCCCTGTGTCTAAGTTACTTTGTGCATTTCATTCTCCTCTCAACAATGAAGAGTTGTGTTTTGATGTGTTGAGTTCTAGGAATCAACGTTTATTTGTGATTTACTCAAAAAACAAAATTAAAGTGTTGTAAAAACTTTGGTTTTGGCATATCACCTTAGTTTAACTTTTTCCTTTCTTTACCTTTTCCTCTTTTCCATTTCCTCTCAAAATAAAGAGTTAACTTCTAAAACCCCAAAGGTTGTTTCATAGATTGTAAAATTAAATCAAAGGTTCCATATTTTTGGACTTCCCTTCAAAGGCACAAACCTTTTGGGAATCAACATATCTTAATAATAAATATCATATATATTATATGAGATTATAATATATTTTATATTATAGACTAACAAATTAATTATAATAAATAAATTAACAAATAATAAAAAAATACATAAAAGTAACAGATATCAGTTGCTAATGGATATCTGTTAGCAACGGATATCAGTTGCTAACAAATATCCGTTAGTAATGGATATCTGTTAGCAACATATATCCCTAATGGATATCCACTTTTTCTAACAAAATCTATAGCCTTGATATTTTCCTTGGGATTTCTTTGGAATTTTGCTTGGACATGCCAAACCTAGAAAGTCAACAATAAAAATGACTAACGATTTTTTTATCTGAATTTGGTGAAATGAAAAGGTTTTATTAGGGAAATTGTTATCTTTCCACCAATATAAGTTATGCCTTCTTTTAAATTTAATAAATTATTATTATTAATTTTCTACTTGCATTATGACTAAAAACTCGATTGATAGGTTGATTGAAAAACACTTATATCTTTCAAATAGTTTCATATTTTTTGAATCCAATAGATGTAACAAATTTTATACTTCACGTACTATAGGATTAAAAAAAGCCAACTTTCATAAAGTTTTGACCAAGTTATGGTGGTCAGACATATGAGTTCTTATATTTTAAGAAACTACAGGTAAAAAATACACAACTAATTATATGTTTGGAAAAAAAACACCAAAAAGTGTGTAGAACATATAGACATGTCTCACCTACTTATATTTAAGGTTTCATGAAGAAATATTATATTTTTTTGGTATGCAGATTCAACAAACATGCACTTTTTTTCTCTATTTCTTGAAAAATTTAGTACTACTGCATTGAAAATTTGATTTCTTACCAAATAGATTTACTTTTTTTTTCTTAGGAAAAAACTACTAGTTTGGAAAATACATTCAATTTTCTATGAAAATCCTTTTCTTACATATTTTTGAAGTTATGTTGATAATCTATTCAAATTTTTATGTCAAGTTGCCTAGCTCTTATTTTCTGAATTTTAAACACCACTTAATAGAATAGTTTGGGCCCTCATGATCTTGCACATACCCTAAGAAAGATCAATAGGATACAAAAAATAAAATATAGAAATGTAGAAGAAAGATATAGATCTAGAAAGGAGATATAGAGATGAGCCTAGACATGAAATTTGGAGCCGATTGTGCAAGACAAAATTGCAAGATGCCTTAATTTGAAGGTGTCCATGGTTGCAAAAGGCAACTAGAAATATAGTTAGGAATCATAACACATCTAAATCACAAAAATCCAGCTCAAAGAAGCAATACATGGACACTGGGTGATTTAGTCCAAGAGTTTTAGTCTGTTCAAAGTTTATCATAGTCTTTTATTGTTTGTTGTGTATGTTTGTACTTGTAATGGTGAAAATTGAAAATTATGGTTTTACTAACCAATTTCATAAGATAAATTACACATAAAAAGGGGGGGTAAATTCAATAGATCTAGCAATAGTTCAATTATAGAAAAGGGATGAGATATCAATTGAATTTACTTATAGGTTGTCTCCCCCTTTTGGAGTTGAAATTGGAACTTTATTATAAAATTTAGGGTGAATCAATAGAGGATTGGAATATAACAATAATAATAGTATACTCTAGAATTCACACAGAGTCATAGACAAAGATTTGAGCAAGGAAAGTGAATAAGAACCTCTTGCAGAAAATTCAAGCTAAATTGTCAGGATGGTGCATGGTATGTAGTGCCTCTCTCTCTCTAGGCTTGTTAGACCTTGTGGTTTGAGTCCTGTGTGGTTTCAATTCTTTTGGTTTTGGTTGATTTTAGTATTGGTTTTGATGTTTGGCTATGCCTATTGGATTCCTATGTAATATTCATACTTTGTGCCTTTTGTTTCGTTTCCATAGTGATTTAATTGATCATGTTGTTATATGATTGTGAATGATGATTTATTTGTCGATTTCTATGATGGATTAATATGATGTTCTTATTAGATGATTAATCATGTTCAGTAGTTAGTTAATTGTGATGGATAAATTATGAGTTCTTTGTGTTTTTTGATGCATATTGATGTACAATTCTTCAATGTTTGATGTGCTTGGGTGAAAGGGAAAAGTGCCACACTTCTCTTCATGGATAAGCTACGTCACTTCCATTCCCTATTCACGATAGGATACTATGTGGTTTATATGTAACTCTTCGATATTTTATTTATGTAGCTACAAGCACTAAGCATCGACTCCACTTGAATCTTCAAGTCTGACGTGCTCTACAACCCAATGGTAAAGTGGAAAAAGGAGATATCAGTCAGATCCTGTCATACCATCATTCCAATGGAACGATTCCCCTGTTAGGTATCCTTGTATAGTGTTTGTCATGTCATGTCAGTCGTAAGCCTGGTTAGTCCTCCATGTTTTGATTTGTTGTATTTTGTTGCTTCTGTGTGTAGTATAATAATTATCTATTATTTTGTGAAAGAGATTAGTATTACATTTTAATATTATTTGGATATCATTATTTGATTAAATAATAAGTTAAAAATTGTGAAACTTAAAGATTTAAGTTATTTAAATTATGTAATTAATTCATAAAAAGTATTTATTAAGGGAATTAATAATAAAATCTACTTGTGAATTGGAATAAGAAGAAATGGAGGGAACATCAGAGGGAATAACGTTTGTAGGAGGAAATTTGAATTCGAGAAATGGAGGGAACAACAATGCTGGGTCCTCTGGGTCTAAATCCACTGTAGCTCGAGGACAAACAACTAATGATGAGGATGGAAGACAAGATGGGGACCCACAAACATGGGACCCTCCTCCCAATCCTGAAAAATTAAAAAACATGCAAGATTCTTGCCCCGAGGTGGTGCAGGTTGATTCAGGAACTACCAAGGAGGGGTGAATACCTAAACCATGGAATAGCCTCTTCGCTAGACATGCCTCTGGTAAACCGACTGGTAAATCTTCTCTCCCCTTTGTGAAGGATATATCAGACAATAGAATAGATAAACTTGCGATTGAGGTTCCTAATTTGGTTATTGACCATAGCATTTCTTTAATGACTCTTTCTTTGGTGAGAAAATTTGTTGGACCCTGACCTAATATTGAGGATGTTAGATCCTTTGTTAAAAGAAAATGGAGAATGAAAGGACAGGTTGAAGTTTCTGCCCTGCCACGGGGTTTTTTTGTGTTTTCTTTTTCATGCGGGGAAGATTTGGAAGCAATTCTAAGTGGAGGCCCCTGGATGTTTGGTAAATCATCTCTTTCTATTAGAAAATGGACCCCTAACATGGAACTAAATGATTCCTTTTTTGAATCTGCCTCGGTGTGGGTTAGACTGCCTGGACTACCATTGGAGTACTGGGTGGAGGATGTTTTCTTAGGAATTGCTAATTCCTTTGGGGAGCTTATTGTGATAGACCCAATGACTGCAGCTCGCAAGAGACTAGTGTATGCACGCATCTACGTCAACATTTCACAGAATATGGATCTCCCAAGTACCATTGATATAAATTCCAAACTTGGGTTATGGGAACAAGCCATTGAATTTGAATCTCTCCTTTTTATGTGCTTTTCTTGCAAAAAAGAAGGTCACTGGGCTAAGGCTTGTCCTAGCAACCCTAAAAGACCTATGATTAAAGACAAAAATATTAATAAACCAGTATGGAAAGAAAAAAATAACAACAAAGTCTACAATAAGGTAGAAGAAAAAATTGGAAATCTGATTTCAATAAATCAGGAAAATGAATCTAATGACTTAACTAAGACCCTACTATGAAGGGGAACAAGAAGAATGAAACTAAGGAGTTTGAGATCAAAATAGGTAATACCTTTGAAGCCCTTCAGTTGCAAGAAAAGGAGGATGAAATCAATACAGAGACCCTTGAGGATGGTGAGATTGAGGATATCACTGACTCTCATCATGAGGAACGCTATGAACCCATGTCAGAGAGAGAAGAACTCTATTTAGGGAAAGAGCTTTAGGAACAGGAAATAGAAATGAGAAGGAGCAACAAGTTTGGATCGCCACAAGCAAACTTAAATGCTTTATTCCAGAACATAGAAGTAAATATGACCACTTCACCCTGGAAAAGAGAAAAGCTTTGGAGTAACATACAAGATGAATCCAGGGCAGAACAACAAGAAGAAAACATGATAGAAAATGAAAAGAAAATTAAGACCAAGAAGACAGGAGGTCCTAATGGAGTAAAAACCAGAACCAAGTCTAAGGCAGATTTTGGGGCATCAAGATCCCCACCAGGATGCAAAACCATGAAATGACATAGGGACCAAGAGAGCAAACAAAACATAGCTGATGGAAGGCAGAGAACTATCAAGGAGTCCTGCCCCCAGGTTTCCAAATGAAGTTAATATCATGGAACATCAAAGGCCTAAACGGTCTCAATAAACAAGATATATTAAGGAATCTTATTCGAGATCAAAATCCGAATATTATCCTGATTCAGGAAACTAAAATGAGCAAAGAGAAAGTGGAGAAACTTAAGTTTTTTAAAAATGGGGGAGTTTGTGGTAGTAGCTCAAATGGCGCCTCTGGAGGAGTTGCTATAGTCTAGAATAAAAGCACAACCTTTGGAGATATGATAGATGAGGATGGCAATATTCTATCCTTAAAAGCTAGAAATATTTTTGATGAGAAGGAATTTGTTATAACTAATATCTATGCCCCTAATTCCAAACATGCTAGAAGTAAATTTTGGGAAAAAGTTCAGCAAAAAAGGAAAAAATTCTATATGAATAGTTGGATCGTAATGGGAGATTTCAATACTCCTCTGCAAGATAGAGAAAAATTTGGAGGTAGTCAAGCTCAACCTGAAAGCAGATCTGACTTGATGGACTTTATCAATGACAATGCTCTCATTGACTTGGATCTCAGTGGAGCCTCCTACACTTGGTCAAACCGAAGAGATGGTGATGATCTTATCCAGGTAAGACTTGATAGAGCTCTTCTCTCTAATGATTGGATTCTTTCTCATAGTTGTTCCCTTTCTATTATTAATGGAATTGGATCAGATCATTATCCCATTTCCTTTGTTGCTGAGAACTCTAAGCAAAATCAAAGATTCCCTTTTTGCTTCGAAAAGATGTGGATATCCCACCCCAATCTTGAAAAGTCCATTGCTGAATGGTGGAATCTTGATATTAATGGAATAGCCATGTATAAAGTTGCCAAAAAACTTTAAAATGACAAAATCAACATTAAGACTTGGAACAAGAAGGTCTTTGGTGATATTTTTGATTCAAAGAAAAAGCTAAAGGAGGAACTGGACCAGATTCAAATGTCCATCCAGAAAGAGGGCTACAAAAAGTATTCCAAAGCCATGGAAGATAAGGTCCTTGACAACATTCATACCATAATTTCTAGGGAAGAAATATATTGGAGACAGAGATCCAGGGCTATATGACTTAAGGCAGGGGACAAAAACACTAAGTTTTTCCATATGACTTCCCTAAAACATAAGGTAGCAAATAGAATCACAAAGTTAATTGTTGAGAACAACACTCTGATAAATAAGGATGAAATCAGGGATGAAGCTATTAGATTCTTCAAGAAGCTCTTATTTAGTAATGAGGACCTTGATCAAACCCATCAACTCAATCTGGTTAACAATATTCCTAATATTATAAACTCTTTTCAGAATAAGACCCTTGCTGCCATCCCGTCTACTGAAGAAATCAAAAAAGCCGTCTTCTCCTTTCAAGGGGATAAAGCTCCGGGCCCTGATGGATTCCCTATGTTTTTCTTTCAAGAATTTTGGAATATTGTGGGGAAGGATACGGTTAATGCGGTTAAAGAATTCTTTGGATCCAGAAGAATCCTTAAGGAGTTGGACTCCACTTTTATTGCCTTAATCCCCAAAGTTGCTAGGGCAGATTCTATGGGAAAATTTAGGCCTATTAGTCTATGCAACTCTTTCTATAAAATAATATCCAAAGTGATGATGACTAGAATGTTGGCGATTCTTCCCTTCATCATATCTGAAGAGAAAAAAGGATTTGTTCCTAGTAGATAGATTCTTGATTCAATCATTCTTGTTCATGAGAACATTCACTCTCTCAGTGTTGCAAAGAAAGAAGGTTTCTTGATAAAGTTGGATTTGGCAAAGGCTTATGATAGAGTTGAATGGGATGTTCTATTTAAAATCATGGGGGCTTTTGGTTTTGATGGTAAGGTTATCAAAATAATCAGAGAACTAATCACTACTCCTATGTTCTCTATTTTGGTTAATGGATCTCCAACAATTTTTTTTAAAAACTCTAGAGGGCTAAGACAAGGAGACCCCATATCTCCTATCCTTTTTACCATTTTGGCTGAAAGTATGAGTAGAATGATTCATAAATTGAAACATAGAAAAACTATCAAAGGTCTTCAACCTTCTTCTGCCAATGTGTTTTGCACTCATCAATAGTTTGTTGATGATACTATCATCATGGGATATTCTTCAGTCAAGGAGGCTGAAGCCTTCAAAACTTCTCTCAACTCCTATGCTTTGGCAACTGGTCAACTAGTTAATTGGGACAAATCAGCTATGTACTTTCTCAATACTCCAATCTTAAGACAACAGAGAATAGCCAATATAATTAGTTGTAAAGTGGAATTGCTGCCTGCTACCTACCTGGGTCTTCCCTTAGGGATGGCTCCCCCAAATTCTTTCTAGAATATGATCATTGATAAAATTAATAAGAGACTTGTAGGATGGAAAGGCTCAATGTTATCTCAAGCTGGGAAAATGCAGCTCCTCCAAGCAACTCTTCAAAATCTCCCTATTTATGCCCTCAGTCTGTTTGGTATTCCGGCTAAAAGTGTTGAAACTATGGAAAGAATTTAGAAGAGATTCTTATGGTCAGGAGTTGAAGAAAAGAAGAGAATACCTTTGATTGCATGGGACAAGGTGTGTAGACCAAAGAACAAAGGAGGGTTGGGGATTAAAATTATTAAAACTTTTAACAAAGCTCTTCTTGCCAAGCAATTATGGAGAGCATATGACACTAAGAAAGACTGGAGTCGAATTTGGTTTCACAAATACATTAAGAATCAGACTATCCAAGGGATCCTCAATGATGAAGATATCCCAGCTAGATCTTTCATCTGGAATAGTGTAACCAAAGCCATAAAAGTTGCAAAAGCTAGACCTAGATGGGTCCTTGGAAAAGGTGGCAGAATAAAGTTTTGGGAAGACCCTTGGATGAAGAATGAAGCCCTATTTGATCAAAACAACAATAAAGTTATTGAATAATGTAAAAGGAGGTTTGGGCTGATGGTTTGTGACTATTGGAAGGAGAATAAATGGGCCAATCTTGAGGACATCCATCCTAGTTTTTCCTCTATTCAGAAAGAGTTGCTGTCCTTTTCCCCTAACAACAACTATGATGATGTTTTCCTCTGGAAAAGTGACCCTAAAGGTGAATTCACAGTTTCTTTTGCTTATAAAAACACTTTTTCTCAAATCTTCAATCCCTTTTGGAGTAAAGTATGGAATAGCATCTTGATCCCTAAAGTCAACATGTTCTTTTGGCTTGCTTCTCATAATAGTATCCTTACTATTGATAATTTAATTTGAAGGGGCTTCAAATTCCCTAATAGATGTGAGCTCTGTCAGAAGGAGGGGGAATCAGTTGATCACCTATTTTTTCATTGCTCCTTCACTAGGGAAATCTGGTGTAAAATGTGGGAAAAATGGAAAATTAATTGGGTCATGAACAAAAGCATTAAGGATATAATATGGCAATGGAATTATCCTACCAAATGTCAAATTATTAAAAACATGTGGTCCCTGACCCTCCCCATGATATGCTAGGGCATTTGGAAAGAAAGGAATAAGAAGATATTTAGGGAAGAAAAGTGTAATACTTAGGTTGTCTTTGAAAAAATATGCAGGGCTATAAAGGAGAACATCAACATCCCTCACAAGAATAATCAGCAATGGGCTATTATAAATATGAATGATATAGAAAAAGACATTATTACTGAATGGAACCTAATTCATAAGGTCTACATAGTGGATAACAAGAAGAAGAGAGATAACATTGTTTGGAGGTTCCCTGATTATGACTGGATAAAGGTTAATTTTGATGGGGCCGCCAAAGGGAACCCTGGAAAGGCTGGTGGAGGTGGAGTTATTAGAAATGCTCAAGGAAGGTGTATTGCTGCTTTTGCTTCCCCTTTTGGAATCCAAAACAACCATGTGGCTGAAGCTATGGCCATGCTTAAGAGCCTCTAGTTAGCCCAAGAATTCAAATTTAAAAAAATTTGGCTTGAGGGGGACTCCTTAAATATTATACAAGCCCTCAAAGGTATTAGTTCAGTCTCCTGGAATATTGCCAATATTATTAAAAATGCTAAGACTATCCTTAATAACTATGTTAGCATTATTTTAACCCATACTTTTAGAGAGGGTAACAAGGTAGCGGATATCCTTGCTAATGAAGGGGTTAATTTGGAAAAGGGGGTCAAATATATAGGGGAAGATCACATTAAGTGGGAGATAAAGGAACAATTATATTTTGATCTCCTTAATGGACCAAGCAAATATTATGATTGAATTCTAGGGAACGAGTACCAATGACAGATTTTGGGGGCGGATGAACTGCCAGTCAATGAGTGCTTCTCAGCATCATAACCAAGAACACATGTGTGTGAGAGGTAATTGTAATAATAGCTAGGTTCGTATGAACATGAATGGCAATCTCAAAATTGTGAAAGTCTCTCTTCAAGGAGAAACTAGAAACACAGTGTTTTACTTGCGGGCCGAGAGTTGTAACAGAGGTGATTGTGACCTGGAAAGTAGAATGGGAGGCAGACTTAATAGGAATGAACCATCCAGTTGTGAGCACTGGAAAAGAGAAAGGAAGGTGTGGAGAAGGATCCACCGACACAGGTTCATGGATTATATGGAGAAGCTCCATGGTCGTAGAAGCTCTGTATCTCAGGGGTTCGCAAAAAGATGGAGCAATAATAGGGCTACCTTGTTTGGGGAAATCTGGCACATCGATGAAAGTCTGATCTTGGAGGTAATGGGGCTCAAGATGGAGGGGACCAAATTCTATAGGGATAGAAAGTACGCCATTGAGGCCTTCAAAAACTTCCCTAAGATGGAGGATGAGAAGAGCAACCTGGAGAAGAAGGACAATATATCATACTTCACCCCCCAATAGGTAAAACCTTTCTGGCAAAAAATTCTTAGGGCTTTAATGGAATATTTAACAGTGGATGGTAGGTTTATGAAAATTTACAATTATCACTTCACCATCCTGAACCACTTCCACCATGGGGTGAAAATTTCTTTGCCCTTCTATTTAGCCTCTTCTCTTAATGAGAGCTTGGCCAACCATATTTAAAAACCCAGTTCCTACCCTCTAGCACACCAGGGTCTCATTCGGCTGATTTATGAATATATGAAGGATAAGACTAGGGCAACAAAGGATGACCCTTTAATTCTCAATGCTTAGATTTATGAGAAAAGCATAGACTCTGATTCGATTGGGGAGACCAGAACCCCTACCCATAAAAAAAGGAAGGTTGGTATTGTGCAGGAAGAAAAGGATGTGCTTTGTGAGGAAGAAGAGGGAAAGAATAATGAAGAAGTTTCTGAAAAGGAGATCAATAATGAGGAGAATTATGGGGAAGGAGAGGAAGGGGGAAATTATGAGAATCATCAACCTAATATTGAAGGCTCGGAAACTGAGAGAGAGGCTCTGAAGCCTAAGGAAGGTGAAAACCCTAATGTGGAGGAGACAGAATAGAGCAAGGATTCTGCGGAAACCATTATGGATACCGCCTACAATTGCACCCTTGAATTCTTCAATTTTTAGAAGTGGGTGGTGGAAAACATCACCAGCATGCAGGGTAAACAGAGGGAGTTGGAAGTTAAGATCAACAAGCTGATCAACATGTCTGACTCTGGGAAGCAACACGAGGAGATGGAGAATAGTGAAGCGGAGGAAGAAATGGAAATGGAAGACTAGCTGGAGAAAGACTTGATTAAAGGTGACTTGAAACATCTAGAGGATGTCATCAAAATACTGAAGGAACAGGTGGAGGAAGATAAGGACAATGTCAATGCCAGGATGGCTAGAAACGAGAAAGCCCTGAAAAGCCTTATGGATCATAGCCTCCAGGTTCTAAAATTCTCCTCCCAAAACATGAACACGCTGGTGAATCATTTGGAAAAGAAAAACCAAGAGAAGAACCTGGTGGTTATTGAAGATGCTCCTACTTCCAGCCTAAGCCACCAGACCTCTAGGCGCAGAACTAGGCAGACTATGGCAGAGAAGAAAATGAAGATGAAAGATAGCTAGACTACTCAGGAAAATACTGATTTGAGGGAAGTGGCAAAGGCAATGATGCTTTTGGTACAGGATGCAGAAGAAACCATGAAGAATTTCTAAATTTTGTTTTTTGCTGGGCTTGGGGCCAACTTCTTGCTAGCCTTTTGCTATCCTTTCCTATGTTGCTGGTCTTTTTACTGGTGTTTTGCTGCTATTGTATTTTGTTGCTTTATTGAATATCTTTTTTATGTATCTGGGTTTTGGGTCCCTTAAAACCTGTTTTTAATTAATAAAAAACATCTACTTGTGAATTTAAAGATTAATTAATTTATAATTTACTATAGTTTCCTCATTTGACTTATTAATTGATTATCTAAATTGGAAGGATTAATTAAATAGAAAATTATAAACATTCAATTAAGTATTTTCTTTACTCATGTAAGAATCTATTAAAGTACAACTATTACTTATTTGTTTTAAAATAAGTTTTACAGAAAATAATTAATATTTAATTATTCTATTTTTCTAACTACATGTGTGGGGGTTACTAAAATAAAGTAATTATTAATTTTTTTTTAATTTGGGATTCTTTGCATGCAATTTATTGTGGGGGTTACAATTGGTAAAGGGGGAATTTATGAGGATGGAATGGCCTTTTGGAAAGGCCCATGAAGTCTTCTCTAGATATTTTTTCCTGGTTATGGGTCTTTGTTAGAAGAATTTGGGGAAAAATCTTTGGCTTTGGGGGAAAACAATCTAGATTTGGAAGAAAGAAGATGGAGAAAAGTGGAATGTTGGCTTGGGTTTTCGTTGGATGGTTGAAGCTTTCTGGAACTTGCGCATTGTGCATCACCCATGGATTTCGTTGGTCGCTTCTACTTCATCTTCATGTAATTTTCTAATAGAGAAAAGAGGTTGGGTTTTTCAGATTTCATTTCCTTCTTGTAAGTAAATGTTTTTCCTATTCGTTTGAAAAAAAATCAATTTGGTTTTGATTATGAAAAAAAAATAAAAATGTAAAAGATCCATCTGATTGTTTCGGGGTGTGTTTTGGGATTTTATAGATTTTTGTATTTAAAATTCGGGTCTAAATTGATGTGATGGATTTCTCCAGAATTTTTGTATTATAAATTTTAAATGGTTTTAGATTGAGAAATAAATTGGGGGTAGATCAAAATTTAAGGTGGAATTTGTGCTTTTGAAACCTGGGGTTTGTCTAATTTCATTTTTTTTTAAAATTAGTGTATTGGGCATTATGATTTCATTTGGTTCATTCATGGGAATTTTCCAGTGATTTCAATATTTTTTTATATAACTAGCTTTATTTAATATATATATATATATATATATATATATATATATATATATATATATATATATTGTTACCTTGTTATCATCCTTGGGCATCGTATCTTTTTTATTTATGAGTCTCTGCTATGCGTATTTCTTTTTGTTAAGAAATGCATTTTCTTTAGGGGCTCCGTGGGTGAGCCCACCCATGGCATGGGTGGCTCAGCCCATAGCCGTGGGATCATCCACAACTGTGGGGGCTCACCCACAACCGTGAGTGAATCCCATGGTCCCCCCCCTCTACACATTGTTGTGCATTGATTCTTGTGGCCACTATTTTGAAATTTTGCAGTTACTATTTACGTATTTATACTTACAACTGTATATGCTTTAATGCTATGGTATGTATTTATGTTTGTTTTAAAAAAAAAAAATATAAATATACATATATTTTAGCCTTGAACTATAAATTCCTTCTTTAGAGTAATTGATCAAATCATGAATGTAGAATGGCGTAATGTAATATATTATCATAGATGATTGCATAAGGAAATGTTAGCTTAATTGTTCAAATGAGTAGGAATAAAATGTGTCATTTGTTTCAATTTGGGTTTTGGATAATCTTGCTTCATGTTTGAGGAGGCTCATGAGAAGATTGAAGACTAATATTATTGTTCCAGATTCATATATTCATCCCATCATGGGACTCTTGGAGATTATATCTTGTGGATCCATTGTAATGTATTTGATGTTCACATGTAAATTCTCAAGAAATGTAATATGTATCATGCACTTATGTTATTGATCGATATTGTAATATGTATAGCAGTTCTCTGATGGGGTATTTGGATGGTGATCAACCTTGAGTTACATTGTTATGGGGCCTTGGGGATATTTGCTAATTGTTAATTGTGTATCACTATTTATCTTGATGAATGTATCTCTCTTGCATGTGTAATGTCATCTTTATAAAAAAAAATTCTTTTATTTTTCATTGTTTTTGTTGTTTAAGTCCTCTTGGCCTCATAATAGGGCATGACACTTGGTATTAGAGCCCATGTTCAAACACTGGGTTCTCTGGGTTTTCTTGGGTTCGTTCATTGTTTCTTTGTTTGTTGCATGTGCACGATATTTGTCATTAGCCTATCTCATTCATGTCATTGTGTTGTCGAGTAGGATGTCGAGAGTTTGAGGTAGAGGCCATGGTAGAGGAAAAGGTAGGGGATGTGGAAGAGGGGTAGTAGCTGATAGTACCCCCTCTTAGAGTTTCCACGGGGATTCTAGTAATTAAGAATGTGAATAGTCAACATTGGCAAGGAATAAGTTGCAAGTATTTCTTGAGCATTTCCTCGACTGTTTGGGTTCCCGCCAGGAGAATGGGGCTCCGGAAAGGTTGTCGGTGAGGCCTCTTAATGATATGTAAGAATGGGAGGCTACATTCATGAGAGATTTGATGAGAACACAACCTCATAAATTCCTTGACACCGAAACTAGTCTAGAAGAAGAAAATTAGTTGATTGAATTGTATTGATGTTTCGCTATGCATCCCTTTAGTACCAATACTAGGGCAAGATGTGCAATTATGCACTTGAGGGGTTTTGCATCTACTTAGTGGTAATTAGAAGAACAAAAGTTACATTTGGATATTAGTACCATCTCTTGGGAGTTTTTTGTAGAAGGGTTTCCGACACGCTTTCTATTAGAACACTGGAGGCAACGTAGATCAAATGAATTCCATGAATTGCATTAGTTAAGAATGACAGTATTTAGCAATATGAGTGTCATTTCTATGATCTCAAGAGATGTGTGGGTATTGGAAATGACAAAACCATGTTAGTACAATATTATGTCAGAGGTCTCAATGATTAGATGAGTGGAGATGTGTGGGTTTTAGAACCTAAGACCATGAAGGTTGCAGTTGAGAAAGCCTGTCTAATAGAAGAGAAACTGGCAAGGGATCTTGGAGGCTACATTGGAGTGCAGGATGTTAGTACACCTATTGGTGGTTAGGGCTCTAGCGGGGGATTTTTCCATAGACAACAATAGCATCAGTAGGGTGAGGGTTCCTAGTCTGGAATGAATAGGAATTGGGAGAGGAACAAGCATGATCACAATGACCAACTTTCACACAATACTCAATCAGTAGTTACTTGGGGTGGTCATCAGCAGTCTAGTGCACCCTTTAGTGGTGGTGGTTCTATTTGTGGTATAGGATGTTTTTCATGTGGTTAGCAGGGTCACATTGCTAGGTATTTCCCTCAGAAGGGTAGTCAGGGATCCATTCATGGGCTAGCTATTTCAAAGCGTCCCGTCGAATATGTAGGCATGAGCTATAAGATTCATGCAGCGGTTGATAACCACCAAGAGGAGCTTTAGGATATGGTGATAGACATCAGTACATGGTCAGTCAACAGGTCCTAAAGGATGTGGACTCTCGAGAGCATGGGCTTCGGGGTCACAAAGGTAGAGGTTTTGAGCAAATCAAGGTTCAGTAGGAACCTTTTATTTGAGTCTCCCACTTCTAGGGAGAAGGTTCCCATAGGTGTAATTTCTACCCTTTCCTCTTCGTATGCTTCCAGGAGTAAGCCTGATCCTAGGGGATGAGGATGCAATGCATCTCTCTCTAGGCTTGTAAAACCTTGTTGTTTGAGTCCTGTGTGGTTTCGACCTTTTTGGTGTTGGTCGATTTTGGTATTGGTTTTGATGTTCGACTATGCCTATTGGATTCCTATGTGATATTCATACTTTGTGGCTTTTATTTCATTTCTATAGTGATGTAATTCATGATGTTGTTATATGATTGTGAATGATGATTTCTTTGTCGTTGTTTATGATGGATTAATGTGCTGTTAATAATGATTTTCTTATTAGATGATTACTCATGCTCGATAGTTAGTTAATTGTGATGGATAACTTATGAGTTCTTTGTGTTTATCGATGCATATTAATGCACACAAGTAAAAGAACAATGTTGTGTCACACTTTTATAAAGTCACCAACCAACCAAACTAAAACTATTTAAATTTGACCCCAAAAGCGTGATATTTGTAAATTGAATTTTGAAATGATGTAAATTGACCAAATATAGAAATATTAATGAAATTTATGTTTTTTTATTTTTAAAATTTTATTTTTTTATAATTTCAAAGACAGATTTTTCATTGCTGAAAATGTAAATGGACTTATTTTTTTCTGATTTTTTTTTCAAGTAGAGAACATATATAGGTAGTGTTAAATAAATTTTGTCTTAAATTTTGATGTATATTTTTCTTGTTATGATATTTTGAAGTCCAACATAGCTAGATTTGACAGTTTTTGGTCGGCGCCACCTCTTGACTAGTGAATTTATCATCAACTAAAAACAAAAAATACCCTTTTCAAGAAGATTCTCTCATGTAGTGAAAAATTATTTTTTTAATTTTTTTAATTTTATTCAATATTTCTTTTTTAGTTTCGAATCAACCTCTTTTTTTACCTTAAAAAGCTACTCGCAATGTTTAATTAATAAAAAAATTTAAAATTATCAAAATAGTAAAAAAATTATATGATCGGATTTGTGACTTCGAGATCTACAAAAGGGTATTTTTTGTTTTTTGAAAAAATAAATTTAAATTGATGAAAAATTAGCCAGAAGTTGAATCTAGCAAAAATGCACAAAAAGTGGCCTTTTTGGTGCCACATGGCAGGCCATATAGATTGTTTGGCCAAACTGAGTTCGACCAAACTACCCTTAGTTTCAACTTTTCAAAAAAATTTGATTTTTTTTTATGGTGGCTTTTCAACTAAGGAATTTGGTCTAATTGAGGTCGGTCGAGCTTGTAGTGCCATGGAGGCACCACATGGCACCACATAGCCGCAGAGTAGTCCGGCCAAACTGAGTTTGGCTGAACTCAATTCGGTTGGAATACCCTTCCATTGGCCCAAAGTGTGACACAACTCCATGCTTTTTCCCACACTGCTTCTATGCTTGATGTACTTGGGTGAAAGGGAAAAGCATTGCATTACTCTTCATAGGCAAGCTACATCGCTTCCATTCCCTATTCACGGTATGATACTATGTGGTTTATATGTACATGTTCGACAATTTGTTTATGTAGCTATAGGTATCGAGAATTGACTTTACCTGAATCTTTAGATCCGAGCATGCTCTACAACCCAATGGTAAAGTGGAAAAGGGAGATATCAATCAAACCCCATCGTACCACCGTTCTTATGGAACAAGTCCCCTGTCAGGTATCCTTGTATAGTGTTTGTCCTTTCATGTCAGTCATAAGCCCAGTTGGTCCTCTGTGTTTTGATTTGTTGTATTTTATTGCTTATGTGTGTAGTATAATAATTATCTAGTATTTTGTAAAATAAATTAGTATTACATTTTAATGTTATTTGTATATTATTATTTGATTAAATAATAAGTTGAAAATTATGGAAATTAAAGATTTAAATTATTTAAATTAATTTGAAAACAATATTATTAAGAGAATTAATAATAACATCTACTTGTGTATTTAAAGATTAATTAATTAATATTTCACTATTGTTGCCTCATTTGACTTATTAATTGATTATCTAAATTGGAAGGATAAATTAAATAGGAAGTTATAAACATTTAATTAAGTATTTTCTTTACTCATGTAGTAATCTATTAAAATACAACTATTACTTATTTGTTTTAAAATAAATTTTAAAGAAAATAATTAATATTTAATTATTCAATTTTTCTGACTGTATGTGTGGGGTTACTAAAATAAAGTAATTATTGGAATTTATTTAATTGGGGTTCTTTTCATGCAATTTATTGTGGGCGTTACAATTGGTAAAGGGGGAATTTATTAGGATGGACTGGCCTTTTGGAAAGGCTTGTGAAGTCTTCTCTGGATATTGGTTCTTCATTATGGGTCTTTGGTAGAAGGATTTGGGGAAAAGTGGAATGTTGTCTTGGGTTTTTGTTGGATGGTTGAAGTTTTCTAGAACTTGTATATTGCACATCACCTGTGGATTTCCTTGGGAGTTTCTACTTCATCTTCATGTAATTTTCTAATAGCGAAAAGAGGTAGGGATTTCAAATTTCCTTTCCTTCTTGTAAGTAAATGTCTTTTCTATTCGTTTGAAAAAAAATCAATCTGGTTTCGATTATGAAAAAAACTAAAAAATCTAAAAGATCTATCTGATTGTTTGGGGGTGTGTTTTGGGTTGTTATAGAGTTTTGTATTTAAAATTTGGATCTAAAATTGATATGATAGATTTCTCCTAAATATGTGTATTGTAAATTTTAAAAGGTTTTAGATTAGGAATGAAATTGGGGGTAGATCAATATTTAAGGTGGAATTTGTGCTTTTGAAACCTAGGGTTTGTCTGATTTTAATTTTTAAAGAAACAAATTAGTGTATTGGGCATAATGATTTCCTTTGGTTCATTCCTATGAATTTTCCAATGATTTTAGTTTTATTTTATATAACTATATATACACACACACACACACACACACACATACACATACACATACACATACATATACATATACATATACATATACATATACATATATATCTACATTGTGATTCTTTATGGAACAAATGAAAAAGGTAGATTCAAAGTCGCAAGGACTTGTAAAGAAGTTAGAAAATGTGACATCTACAAAGTATTTCAGAGATGATTTTCATGATCTTGACTTGAGGAATGGTCTAGGTAGATTTTGTTAAAGCTACATCATTTGTAAATTCTTTTCGGATACTAGCTTTAATAGGTGTAATGAGAATTCGTCAGATTTCAATTTTATTGGTGGTGATTTGTGGTTAGTTACAAAAGGTGGATATTTGATTGCATGCAAAGGAGTAACTTTCCAAGTTGGAGTTGGAGTGATTTTCCTTGAATATCAAGTTGTTTGTGATTGTAGGATGACACAATTCTCACTTTGACTAAATTGATGACCTACTCATTCTTTCAACGAGTGTTTCCACTTATCTTTTTGAAAAAGTGACATATCACTTATTGTAACTAAGGTTATAATTTGGGCTTTATTTTTGTTAAAGTTAGGTTAATCCTAACTTGTCTTAAAAAGGGTAGTTATTGTAAGTAGTTAACTTAGGAAGCTATTCTAAGTAGTTACACAAAGGGGTTAGATTAAGTGGTTACAAGGTAGTTATTCTTTCAAGCCTATAAATACAAGGCTTTAGCATTGTAAACAAGAGACTTTTTATGGAGGGGAAACTCTATAGAATTTTGTAGAGAAACATTAAAGAACTTTTGGTTTTCACATTTGGTACTCAAATCTTTTGGACTTGTATATTTTCAAAAGAATAACAAAGAATGCATTTGATTTGTATGTATTGGATGTGTTTGTGTGTTATGATTATCTCTTTCTTGCATGTTAAATTGATAATCCTTTTGTGTATTGGTGGAATTAATTGATTCTCTATTCCAAAATTTATGTAATTGATGAATCACATCATTTCTTGGTATCTTGAATTGTATGTGTTAGTACAACTTATTTCTTCGTATGTTGAGGTTTTTTGTCATTTCTTTCATCATCCTTGCATATCTAGAACTTGTTTTGTGCTTAAACCCTGTTTGTATCTGTCATCATTTGTGAAATCCTATTTGGTGTTTGTATGTCTGCCATTGGGGTTTCTATTATTCACCTTTCTTTATTTTTGTCTCCTTTTGTACTTTCAAGTAAAAAGTACACAAAAATCCCAAATACCCCCATCATATGAGGGAGCTACCCCTCTCAAACGCAGAGGAAGATTGTAGTTTGGTTGCAATCACTCCAAATGTTGGAACATTTGTCATTGCTCTTTGGGCAAACAGGGCTAGTTTCAGATAAACAACCGCAGTGACAAATCTGTTTACCAAAAGATTTTTGGCGACTCTGCTGGGGACCAAAATACTAGTGTGTCTTGTTCCTCAAAAAATTTAAGGTACATTTTTCAGAATGAAGGTTGGCGACTCTGTTTGAAAGATCAAATCCGGAAGAATGGTCTAGTACAAAGGAAAGTTCGAAAGTGGCATTGAAAGTGATTATGACAATTATATATATCAAAAGAAGCAAGTTCCTAATGAGCCCATACAAGTTGAGTTCTTGAAGAGATTTTATGGTGGCATTCAGTTTATTCCTAATAAGATTCATCCTACCTTACGTCAAGTGTTGCAAAGCATTGAAGAAAAGTATGGAAAAGATATCGGTTTTCTTTCTTATGATCATTTACCCAAATAAACAACAATCAAGAGAGATGAAGATAAAGGTGATCTTTTTCTTGTACCAGTTGCTCAACATAATCAAAGTCTTGATGATCCTGAACAAGTCAACTTCTTGAAAAATTTCTATGGTAGAAGGCAACTTGATCCTAATAAGGCTCATCCTTCTCTACTCTAGTCTTTGCAAGTAATTGAAGAGAAAGAAGGAAGGGTAAAATTGTTTCTTGCTCATGATCATTCACTTGAACTAGAGGTAAACAACAATAATGATTAAGAAAAAGATCCTCCTGTTTCACTTGCTGCTCAAAGAAATCAAGATCTTAATGATGTTGAACCATTTCAAATTTCGAAAATCTTTTATGGTAATAGGCAACTCAATCCTAACAAAGTGCATCCTTCCTTGCTTTAAAAATTGCAAATGATTGAACAAAAAGAGGAGGGAGAAAATTATTTTCTTGAAGATGTGCACATTCCTGATTAGAAGTCTTGTGATCCAAGTTTTGAAAAAGATCCATCACATTATGCATGTGTTGAGGAATATGAAGCCATATTAGTTCACAAGGATACATGTCAAAAGAAAAATCAAAAGAAAGTGTATTCCGTGAGCATTATGAAGATTACCATAACAAGGAAGAAGTCCTTCATGAACGTAAAAACAATGAGCTTGAAGAAGTAAATGATTTCAAGACTTCCATGCAGCCCAAGTTTCAATAAAATGATGAAGAGGAGAGGAATAAAGATGAACCTCATATAGTCTTTATTCCAAAATGGTGTCTCAATGCTTCAGATGATGACTTCCTTTGTGGAGAAGACATTCCTATTATTCCATCACCAATCAATGAAGATGACAATAGCATTGATGATGTCAAAGTTTCAGTAACTTCTGAGCAAGCTTTCATTACCATGTCCAATGGAGAGGCAACTACAAGTGAAAATTTACATATATCTTCTTTTCCTTCAAAATTGGAGACCTTTACTTTTGAAGATATTGGTAAACTTTCAGATCAGCCCCAAGTGAAAGAAGATGAATCACCAAGCATCCACTCTTTATCATACATGCAATCCAAGTACGAAACATTCAGATTTCATGAAGAATTTCATATAGAAGAATTACCGAGTCAATAGAATATAGAAGGATATATGGATATTGTTGAGAGAGTTGAAAGTGATGAGTTTTTGAGGTAGTTGCTTTTTAAAAGTGGGCTAATTAGCCTAGTTTCATGCATAGCAAGGTGCTGGTTGGTACAGTTGGTCCAAAGTACCTATACTTGATTTTTGGATATGTTGTAGAACTTCCAAATGGGTGTCTGAAAATATAATATTTTGGGAAATTATTTTGGAATAAGTTGGAGTTAAGTTGCAAATACCCATTCGGTAGGGCTAGTAGGCATAAGCCTTATAGAGCAGTTTGGGTGTAATGAAGTTAGAACCTTGAGTTTGAAGAGTGTAGACCCTTTCACCAAGTTGATGTGAGTGTGTTGAGACTTTGGATGTGTTGGATAATCCTTTGGAGTTGGAATCCATAGTTGAGTGCATTGAATGAAGCGCAATGAAGGTTGAGTATCAAACAAAGTGAGTAGATTGTGAGCCTAGTTTGGAAAGAGGTTGGTGTTATCCCTCTAGATTTGATCAGGACCAATATCCTTTGCATCAGTTTTGGCTTCTCCATAGTAACAACACATAAATCTACCCTTTTTGCAAAAATGGAACAAAACCCAGGAAGATGACTGTCATTTTAGGACTGTAACTAAGATTAAACACTTTTGTTAGTTTGTGTTCCAATTTTTTGTGGAGAAAATATTGATCTGGGTTAATTTACTAGTTAGTCTATGATCACTTTTCACACATCACATTTTGGTGGACCAGATAAATCTTATACTTGCAAATCTTTTGTGTTCTTGCATATTAGTTTTATCTTTATTGAGTTTGATTAGTTAGTTAAAATTGATTAGACACTTTTACTTTTGTAAGAACATTGTACATTTAGAATACATTAAACTTTTAAACAAGAACTTCTTTTCTTTTCGATTAGAAAACCAAGATTTTAAACAAAATGTATATCCCTTAATCAACATTGGTCATCTTGTTATCATCTTTCTTCTATCTCTTCTAGCTTTTCTTCTTGTATATTTGTATAACCTTTGAGGAATTAAGAATATCCGATCATGGTGGATCTCTTGCTACAAAATTTTGATGCATTTGATGAGCCATTTAATAGTGATGATTTTGATATGTGGGATAAAGCTCTTGATGATTTCATCTATACAAAAATCATCCTTTATGTAATATTTTATGAGAACCTTTAACAAATATTATTTATCCTTAAGGATGTTTTGATTTACATATAATATTTGATAGCCTATGAAATTATATTTCTTTAGTAGACAACCAAAACAAGATCTAAGAAATATTGTCATATTTGGTTCCCTCAATATGTTGGATTTCAACCATCTAATGGGTAACATGTAAAATTATTTATATGTTACAAAGCATATTAATTTGTAGACACTGGTACATGAATTTATTCCTTTCTACTCTTCCTCAAACTACCATGATTCAAAATATATGAAACAATAACTCTATAGAGTCTTAAAATAAAATAAAATTACAACGCACCCATCCTTACCATGTTGGACATCTTGCCTCAATAAATGTGACATGCATTACCATAAAGGCCCACAAAATATTTAATGGAGGTTTCCATCCCTATTTCCAATCTCTTGCAACACATTAACTTTATCTCAATGAGATTGCTCTAGAAGATAGGAGGGTTTTCCTCTTCAAATTTGAAATCAAAGGGTTTTTGTTCTCTAGAGAAAAATGGTAGAACTTTGATTCTTTTAAGAAATAAAATTCCAAACAAACATAAGAATCTCAATGAGTAGCTTCTCCTTTTATAACTTTTATTGATGATATTTCATTTTCTTTTTCCTTTTTCTTTAATTAAATATTTATGACACTTTGTTTATAAAATAAAGTTATTGCAAGCAAATTAACATTACATTATTAAATTATCTTGATGACTAAAAAAGGGAACATGATAATCCCCCTTTCCCAGAGATTGCTTGTCCTAAAAAAAAATGAATCTATATGCCAATACCAAGATCCCAAATGAACTTAAAGAATGTTTCACCATGTATATGTTACATTATTCTAATACAAATGAAAAATATACATTTGTCATTATTTATTACATTGTTAAGAAATCAGCCAGTTGTATAAATTCTTATATCTTATATTTTTTTCATCATATAATTGAATACAAAAAGATGAGCATACATCATCAAGTTGTCATCATAAGTTATCCATCTTAAAATTAATATGTTTGAAAACATCTAAATTATTTCTCTTGGAAATGGAATTTAATTATTCTCATCAATAATGTATAATCAACAACATGTGCATTCTCAAATTAAACTTTACTATCAAAGTTATTAATTATCATCTTCAACAAAAAAAAGAAAAAAAAGAAAAAAGAAAATCCAGCTTGAATATATGTTGGAAAAAACTAAGAATGGTTATGAATAACTTACATTCCCTCCAAAATGTGATCAATATTAACTAACATAATCATCCTCTCTAGTAGCAACAACTTACAAACATTTTCTCCCAACTAAGTATAATTGCAATTGTTCAAGACCAAAAACCATGACTCACAATCTTATTTTTCCAAAATCTACAATCTAAAAATGCCATAGCAACTGCAATATTTAAATTTACTTACAAAAATACAGAAGGAAAGTTTTGAAATGACATTTGTATAATCTGAAATTTCTTCCCATTTAATCATCAGTTGAAAATTTCTTCATTTCATATCTAAAAATACTTGCCAACTTACTTGAAAATAATCTCTATCATGTTGATGTGGTGCTAACCTAATATTTGTATACTTTAAAAAATTTCAAGATGAGTTACTAACCTGTAAATTTTAATAAGATTATTAAAATTTATTGTTTGATGAAGTGTTTAGTTCATGACTAAACACTTCACCTATAACAAAATTAGGAGTTTTTCATTATCCACACTTGAATCTTCTTATGATATAGATAGTTAATTGTGTATCACTTGGATATCATCACAAGATGTGGATGTGGGGTAGATTTTATCAAGCTCATCAATAATTTGATTTCATCCATCCTTTTCTCATTTTCATGCTTCTTGTACTATTTATAATATTAAGTTAATCTTCTACCTCTTTAAGTACCATATGTGTACTTTGTAGTAAATCTTTTGTTGATTTAAGCTTAATGATGAGATCATTGAACCTTACTTAAGAATTAAGACCCGATGAAATAGGTAAAATGTGCACAAGAAGTTCTTGTAAAGTGATGTAGTAGGATCAATCCAATATTGAAGGTAAATTGGAATCTATTGATGAAATCAATATTATAATGAACTCAAAACCAACTTCATATCAAGAAGATAAAGATATTGTTGTGTGGAGGCAAGCTATGCAAAATGAGTATGATGCTCTTTTGAAAAATGGCACACGAGAGTTTGTTAATCCTCCACTTGGTTGTAAACTTATTGGTTGCAAGCGGATCTTTAAATCAAGCATAAAGAAGATGGTTCTATTGAAAAACATAAATCCTGACACATTGTGAAAGGTTATGCTAAAAAGGAGAGTATAAATTATGATGAAACTTTTGCACCTACCATGGGATGGACTACCATTTGTGCTTTGTTGGCTCTTGTAGAAAAAATGAGTGAAAAGTTCATCAAATGAATGCCAAAACTGCATTATGTGATGGTGATCTCAAAGAAATAGTATACATGACTCAATCAAAAGAATATGTGGTAATGGTAAAGAAAAGTCAGATATGCATGCTTGTAAAATCATTGTATGATTTAAAATAAACTTATTTGATATGAAAAGCTTACCAAACAAATATAAAAATTGAATTTGACGATACAACTCTTTATTAACGACATAGTTATCTATTTTTTATTACTTATATGAATGACTGCTAATGATAAGTTGGCTCACCGAAATCAAGCCATATCTTTCCTCGATGGACTCAATCGAGTTGGCAAAGTGTCTTACAGATAATGACAAATGCTACAACTCCAAAATTGATTTGACTTGGTATTAATCTTCTCTTTCCAACGAAGCGTAGCATCAAGTAAATACAAATGCATGAGTAGACAGTTTTGGAAAATGGGAGGAACATCTAGCATACGCAAAAGAAAATTTCAGCAATAGGTAGAGGGGGAAAATGGGAGGAACGTGGGCTACGACACCATTAAAGTTAGATGCATTGACAAACGACACCATTGAAGTTAGTTGTATTGATCGATAAAAATTAGTCTACACGCATGCGAAAGAAAACTCTTATAATGACAAATGTTATGACTCCAAGAATAGACATAAGAATGTGCACCTCATCTTCACCCTTCACTTCATTCATTACTTTTTCATAAAATTGTATTCTAAACAAAAATGGAAAGCAGAGAAATTGAAAGCCATTTCAAAATGTTGATGAGAATTCTCACATGCAAAAGAAAATTCCAGTTTGAACAAATGTTACAACTCTAAGAATAGACACAAGGATGTGCATCTCATCTTCAGCCTTCACTTCATTCATTGCTTTTGGACAAAATTCTATTCCAATTTTCCAAGTTGTTTGCTCAAATAGCTCAGTTTCTTCTTTTGATTCTTTCCAGCTAATAAAAAATTCAAAGATAAATGTGTTCTCAATTATCTTCTCTAGTCTACAATTTTGTCTTTTGATTCTTTTCCCATTGCAATATGACTAGTTTTTTTGGTTAGATTAATAGCATAAAATAGATTTTGTATTTTGAACTCAGTAGATTAAAGTAATTGTCAAGCCAAGTCTTTCACTTTTATATTATAAAAAAATTTAAATATAACAATACATAGTGTTTTTAAATTCTTCATATACAAATGGACGGGTAGGAACTTTTTCATAGTTTTGTTATTAATTTATGTTATTATATATGTAGAATGATTAAATTATATAATTGATTTATGTTGATTAAAGATTTAGTAAGATATTTTTTTATATTTTAATCAAATATTGATATATTTAGACTTTTCTTTTCAACACTTCATCAAATTATACAAGTTCTTTCATAACGAAAATGAAAATTGTAGATGGTAGTTTCCATGTGCTAATTAATAGCTAAATATGAATCGTTTATATTTAGAAAAGATAAGGCAAGATGTTCACACATGCATACACCATTAACTTTGGTTTACCTCTGCAACTCTCCTGCCTTCCTTGCGTTTGAATCTGAGCTCTTGGATGACTGCCCCCTCTGGGGAGGTCCCCCCCTCCCTACAATTGGACCCCATACCTGATTCCATGGTCAGAACGCATGCTGCTGTTCTGGCTATGGGGACCCCACGGTCTACAGGTCATACAGAAGAAAATGCCAGTTTTCACACCCCTTCCACTTCACCAGTTCTGACTAATTCTGGCTTGAAAGGTGAAGAGAGGAATATACCACATCTCGGACTGGAAACTTCTGCCGGACAGGTGAATGTGGAACTTGTGAAGGAGAATCCCAAGTCTAGCTGGAAGACTGCCCTCCTTGGGTCCACAAATTCGATCCCTGAAGCTGTTGTGGCCACTTTCTCCCAAACGAAAGATGGAACGGAGATCAAGCTCCTGGACAACCTTATGGACAGAATCGCCTCTTCCCTTCACCTGGCAATAGTTGGTCAATTCTTCTCCTTCTGACCATCTATTGACATGGTCAGGCGATGGGCAAAATCTCAATGGAAGCTTAAAGGAAGCTTGGATATTTCAGCAATGTCGGGGGGACTCTTTCTATTCAAGTTCAATACTGAGGAGGATCTGATCTATGTCCTGACGGGTTCTTGGGCTTATAGCAAGCATTTCCTAACCATGGCTAAATGGAAGCCTGGTTTTGACCCCTCAACAAAACTAAATCGCATGGCACCAGTTTGGGTTAGGCTCCCAAGGCTCCCGCTGGAGTTCTGGGATGAACAAATCTTCTGATGGATACGGAACTTGTTTGGCAACTTTGTCTCAACTGACTCGATCACACTCAATAAATCTAGGTTGGTGTACGGTCACTTTTGTGTTAATGTTAATATTAACGAGGCTCTCCCAAATTTTATCTCCCTAAAATCAAAATAGGGAAAATGGTCCCAGGCTATTGTGTATGAAAATGCTACCCTTTTTGCCAGAAGTGCAATAATCAAGGCCATTCCTATACTGAATGTAAAGCCCCTGTGGCTGCTAAACCCAAGCTAAAAAATAAGGCTATCTGGGCCGAGCCCATCAGCCCTGGTGACCCATCATCTTCGGCTCCTCTAGAGTTGACTACTGTGAATGAAATATTTGAGGATTACCCCCACACAAACAAGATCCTAGAGATTTTAAAATCCCCAGTGGACCCAGTCAAAAATACCAATCCAAGCATCCTCCTGGAAGAGGGTGAGATCCCATAGGTGATATCTCTCAACCTGTCCCCCAACCCCCTCCCACCTACTTCCCCCACACCCTCATTCCTTCATGCCCCTATCCCGGTTATGGCTATGCCTCTTATGGCTGAGGTTAAACTGCCTACCTCATCAACCCCTCTCTCCCCTGCTATGGTGGTTAGAGATTCTCACCCAGGAAACTCCCTGACAACTCTACTGAAAGTGTCCCCCCAGGGATCTCCTCGGATGGATAATGAAGAATGGATAACCTAGAAGAAGAAAGTCAAGGCCAAGAAAGCGGATGTGGGGGGAACTGAAAATAAAGTAGGTAGACCCTCTGAAAGAGTCCCAAGACACAAGGTTATGGCCAGGGACATTGCAAAGGGTAGACAATTGACCCTTGATGGACTCAACAAAAGTAAGAAATGAAGTTCCTCCCTTGGAACATAAGGGGTCTGAACAACCCCCAGAAGTAGTTCGCCATAAAACAACTCATTCTGGAGATGAAAATTGACATTTGCCTTCTTCAGGAAGTCAAGATGCCCTTCCAAACCTTTGCTTCAGTTGCTGGTAAACTCTGGCCTGGGGCGGATTTTTTGTGTGTTGATGCTTTAGGTGCTTCTAGGGGTATTGCTACCCTCTAGGATCCCATTAAAATGAAAGGTAAGCTTTTCGCTAGCTCCCAAAATTTCCTAGCGGTTACTCTTTATTACGGTGAACAGTGTTGGCAGATGTTCAATATCTATGCTCCCAACTCCAGGTTGGGGAGACGACTTGTGTGGGAAGAAATTTCTAATCTCATTATGGCTAATCAGAAGGTTCAGTTTATGCTTGTGGGAGATTTCAATTCCCCCCTCTACCCTTCTGAGAAGTGTGGAGGCCTTGAAGATTTCACTGATAGCATGGGTGACCTAGCTAGCTTCATCAATGCTTCTAGCCTTATGGATATTGACCTCCAGGGTGCTCCCTTCACTTGGTCAAACAATAGGAAAGGTAAACATCTTATTTAAGTCAGATTGGATAGAATCTTGATTTTCACCAACTGGGACATCAGACATAGCTCCTATCTGAACACCCTCCCAAGGACTGCATCTGATCAGAACCCCCTTCTACTCCACTGGAAAGAAAGACCCTACTAGGCCCCCCCCTTTCGCTATGAGATCATGTGGGCCTCTCATCCCGACTTCAGGGAGCTAGTTAGACTTTGGTGGGCCACCCCAGTCCAAGGGACTGCTACGTTCAAAATTATGGAGAATTTAAAGCTAATTAGCAAGGAAGTCAAAGGTTGGAATAGGACCACCTTTGGAGACATATTCAAAAGAAAGAAGGACTTGGGGTCCAGACTGGAACAACTTCAAAATATCATGGCTATTGGTAACCCCCCAAATCCCATTTTGAAGGAGGAGGAAGACTGTCGCAAGAGTTGGAAAGATACCCTCTCTAAGGAAGAAGTGTACTAGAAGCAAAGATCCAAAATCCAGTGGTTGAAGGAAGGGGACAGAAATTCTGCCTTCTTCCATAGATTGGCTTGTATTCACAAGAGAGGGAACTACATCAAAAGTATCAAGAATCAAATTGACCAGGAGATCACTAAAGATTCCCTAATTGGGCAGAGTGCGGTGGACTTTTTCACAAGACTCTATTCTGATAATGGTGGAAGTGATACTTCTCTCCAGGACTGCCTTGTTAGTAAGCTTTCGACTGTCATCAATGAGGATGACAACTGGCAACTAATTGCCCCCATCTCTGCTGATGAAGTCCAACAGGCTGTCTTTGCTATGGGGGCCTACAAGACTCCAGGCCCAGATGGCTTCCCCCCGACATTCTTCTAGGATTACTGGGACATTGTTAGCTATGATGTCACCAAAATTGTTCAAGATTTCTTTAAGACGGGGAGATTTCTAAAGAAGGTCAATAACACTTTCATTGTTCTCATCCCAAAGACCACTAACCCTAGTTGCTTGAAGGAGTATCATCCCATAAGGCTCTGTAATACATTTATAAGATACTCTCCAAGGTCCTTGTGAATAGGATTAAGCCCTTCTTGGGAAAATTTATCAGCCCGTCCCAGAAAGGTTTTGTCCCGGGTTGCCAAATTTTGGATGCTGCCATTGCCACTCATGAGATAATCCACTCCATGGATAGGAGCAAAATACCAAGTATGGCTTTTAAACTTGATATATCTAAAGCTTATGACAAGGTTAATTGGGATTTTCTTTTCAAAGCTCTTTTAAAATTGGGCTTTAACCAAAAAGTGGTGAGTATGATTTGGGAATGTGTTACCACGGTCCAGTTCTCAGTTTTGATTAATGGGACTCCTAGGGGCTATTTCAAAGAAGAAAAAGGCATCCGACAGGGTGACCCTCTGTCCCCTTATCTATTTATCATGATAGCTGAAGTCTTAAGCAGGAGTGTGACCCATCTGGTTACCAATGGTAGGCTCCAAGGGTTCAAAGCGGCCTCCATGCTCCCCCCCTCTAATATTCAATAGTTCATGGATGACACCTTCCTATTTGGTAAGTCTTCTGTCATGGAGGCTAAAGGGTGGAAGATCTTACTTGCCGACTATGCCAAGGCTTCGAGACAATGCATCAACTATGAGAAGAGTAATCTCTTCTTCTTCAACACTCCTAATGACCTTCAACTCAAAATCCTCTCTATCCTCAGATGCAAGATGGCAACTCTTCCGGGAACCTACCTGGGTATCCCCCTCATGGTCAAGGAAGTCACTCCCACCTTCTGGAACTCTATATTGGAACGGATGTAGAAAAAACTTGTGGGATGGTAAGGGAAATTCCTCAATAGTGCGGGGAAGCTCCAACTTCTTGCAGCTTCCCTATAGGGAATTCCGGTGTACGTCCTTTCCATGTTTAAAATATCCAAAGAACCTTCTTATGGACTGGCCTAGAAGAGAAAAAACACCTTGCTTTGGTCAATTGGGATACCGTGTGCTTACCCAAATCAATGGGAGGTTTGGGTATAAGAAAGATTAATGCCCTCAATAAGGCGCTAATTGCTAAGATTGGATGGACACTGGTTAAAGGTGAGGCGGACTAGTGTAACATCATCAAAGCAAAGTACTTGGACCGGGAGCACTTCTATTACAATTTGAGTACAACTGACCTTCCCTAAGGATCCAAGTTATGGAACAACATCCTAAAGAGCAGATTGATGGTTAGAGAAGGTCTAAAATGGCAATTGAGAGATGGTAGAAAGGTGAGATTCTGGGAAGACTTTTGGACGGAGGATAGGCCCTTGGTCAACACTCGTTTCCATCAAATTATGCACCACCTTAAAGGTCTCCTTGGAGATTATATCATGGATTACTTGGTACTAGGAAGACTTTACTGGAAGGACATTGTCCACATCTTCAACAACAGACCTAACCTGCTCCCCCTTGCTCAGGACCTGCAATGCATCTTGTCAGAAACAAGAATCCCCCTCACCTCGTATGAAGACAAATTCATCTGGAAAGAGACCCAATCAAGCTCTTTCTTGGTTAAATCTACTTACAATCAGCTCCTCAAACCCCCTTTGGATGTTGAATGCTAGAAGAAAGTTTGGAACCCTCAGCTAATCCCTAAAATTAATTTCTTCTAGTGGTCCCTCAGGCATGGTAAAACCCTCATGCTGGATAACTTGAAGAAGAGGGGATTCCATCTCCCCAATAGATGCAGTCTGTGTAAAGCTAATGAGGAAACTATTGACCATCTTTTTGTCCTCTGCCCCTTTGTTGTTCATCTTTGGACTATCACTCTTCAGAAATGCGGTCTCTATTGGGTCTTCCAGAAGGACATTAAATTTTTTGCTTTTGATTGGACCCCCCCTCTCATCACCCCCTCATCATTCAATTATGGAAACAAATACCACTGCACATCTGTTGGGCCTTATGGAGAGAAAGAAACAACAAATTTTTTAGAGACACTGAGACCCCCCCGGACACTATGGCACACACTTGCTTTAAGATGATCTCTGAAAACTTAGAAGTTACAAAATGGAAAACCCCCCCTTATCCTCTTAATGAGGTTGAAAAAAAATTGTTGAATGTTGGAAGCTCCCCCTGGTTTTGATAGCTTCAACAAAAACACCAAGAACAAAAGAAGGATGACCAGATGGTCAACCCCTAAGTTACACTAGTTTAAACTAAATTTTGATGGTTCAGCCCAAAGCAATTGTCAGGCGGGGAGTGGAATCATCCAGGACCATTTGGGGAACACTGTTGCAGCCTACACAGGCAACCTAAAGAATAATATGGTCACTCAAGTTGAAGGAATGGCCCTCCTTTGGGGTTTGAAAATGGCTAACTCCATAGGAATTAAATAGATGGAAATTGAAGGAGACTCTCAAATCATTGTGGGCTCAATTAAAGGGAACTCATTGGCGGGTTGGAGAGTGGGATCCATTCTAAGGGATATCAGGTGCCTCCTGGTCAAGATGGAGGACTTCACCATCCGCCACATCTTCAGAGAAGGAAATAAAGTTGCTGATTCCATGGCGGCGACGGGAAGGCTGCAAAATGGCTTACGATGTTGGTCACCACAAAGGTAATCTTGGAAAAGGAAAAGGCCTTTACCCAGGAAGGGACCATTCTATCTACAAAATGATGAAGGAAACCTTCAGTCAAATTTCAAATTGGCGTGGGAATCCCGCCCATTACTATCCCAGACAGCCACGTATCAAAGGCAGGTTGAGTCACCACTACCACAAGGGATGGAATTATGATGAAAGTACAGACATCAGGAATGATTACTCCCTAATTATTACCCAGACGGAGCCAACTGGCAACGATAAAGGTGACGATGGGGACCTATCAAATCACATTGGCTCAAGTGAAGGATCACACGTTCTAAGTAGATCTTCTTCTTTTGATATCTACTTGGACTTAAGAGATAATAATCACTCCGATTATTATGATCTCTTAATCCAAGTTCGGCACAATTATTTTAACAACTCCACCTTAAGCTTGCTTCAGCTCTACGTTTTTTCTGAAAGTCACACTCAATCTATTAAGCTGGAGGATTCAAGAATGGGGGGGGACAGGCTTAGACTAGAACCCAATAAAGTGGATGAGTTCAAAGCTAAACCGATGGCGTGGTTTGTCTGCTCGGAAGGCGACATTGACAAATTCATGGAGAGTATGAAGGGAAATGATGAAAGATTATCCAGATAATTTGTGACTTCCTGGGAAGACAGAAGGGTGACCATGGGGGCAATCTCTTTCGAAATCAATGAAGAGGTTATAGCTCAGGCAATGAGTCTTTCTATTGAGGGCAGGAAATGGAAAAAATAGAGTCGTATTGCAGATTCTACTAGCCTTAACCAGTTCTTCCGCTAGGGTGAAAACCCTGTCAAGAGGGTAGGAGGCTTCAACAGGGAGGAGCTCCCTCACCCATGGGACAAGGTCTGCTATATCATGATGAATTATTTTACGCTGGAGGGAAGGTATGGAATTTTCTACTACCATCTCCCTTTCCTAAACCACTTGAGGAATAAAGACCTCATTTCCATTCCGTTCTTTTTACTACATTCTATGGATGCTAATGTTAAAGACATAGCTGAAGCTAAGAAAAAAGAGAAGGATTTTCCCATCTTGCATCAGGGCCTTATTCTCCACTTGTATAACTTTCACCTCACCCTCTGCCCACCCCGTTCCATCTCTATCTAGAACGTTAGCCCTTCGACCCACCCTCCTACCATCAATGACTCTAGCCCTCCTCGACTCCCGAAAATTGGCTCCTCCAGCAAGAAAACCAAGAATCACTCCCCGGAGGAGGTCACAACCCCCAAGAGAGTCAAAATCCAGGAGATTGACTCTGATATGGAAATTATTGAAGAAGCCAATACCCCCCATCATTCTAGCAGACTAGCCTCTAAACCCTCAGATAAATCCCTAAGAGACCCCTCCTTGCACGACACCGAAAATTCCATTCCGACTGATAAAATGCCCCTCGCCTAGCATAATCTGACCCCTCATTTTGTGAGCTCCAACTGGGTTTCGGAAAGCTCCATATCCTCCAAGAGTCTGGAGCCTTCCAATTTCCCCTCCCTGACCTTCAGGATGGAAAAAATGATGGTCGTAGAGGAGGCTAGTAGCATGAAGGAGGAGGAGGAAACCAACCTGGCAGAGATAGAGAAAAAGATGGAGGCCCTCTCTGACAATGTGCAGGTGATCACCAGCAGACTGGAGGTGGCGGAGTCCAAGATGCACAATGTTTCCAAGTTTGCTCTGAATGTTATGTGATGCTCGACTACTACTCTATGCCTCATGGAGGAAAGCATGACCAAAGGGAAAGGCAAGGAGGATGAGGACTATATATCCCTATTCAAATTCCTCACTAAGGAATGGGCTAGAAAGCTACACCCTAAGAAGAGCCATGGGAAAAAGAAATAATTTTTTGCATGTGGAGGATTTCTGGTTTTTTTTACTATATCTAGTAGCCGCTGGGCGGATAAGGCTAGTTTATGCTTTTGTTTATACTTTTCTGTTTATTTCCCTATGTGGCAAATGACTAAAACTCTGATTAGTATTACCTTATCACTGATAAACTCTCATAGTATGGTTTTTTGTTTTTGATAGAGGTAAAAGGTTGCTACTATGTTGATTATATGCAGATGTAAAGCAGAAAATCGAACCCTAGTTGCTCTCCTCTCTCCAACTCCAAGGAGAGACAAGGGAGGTCACTAGGATTGACGGTTTTCACTTAAGGGAGACTTTACATTCAAAAGAGGGGTTGAAACCGACAAGATCCAATCTCACACAATGCAAGATTGGATTCTAAATCAGTTTCAAGGGTTAAGATAGCAAGGCTACCCTCTTTTGTAAAGAATGTAGATAGAAAGATTAAGCTAGGAATGCATGAAAAGTGAGAAAGATTCACTTATAAATAGAGATAGGGATATAGGATGAAGCTGCGGACCTGGAATTAGCAGTAAAATGTCAAGACGGTGCTGTCCTGCAAATTTGAGTGAAAGTTGACGGGACGATGGTGCCCGGAGTGCACACGATCCTCCAAAAAATCCGCGAAATGAAGGGGGATCTGTTCGTCTCTGCACAAGGATTCCAGATCTTCAATTTCAGCCACGTACCTGCAACCTACACACAGAAAAGCGAAGACGATTGGGGGGTTAGGGATTAGGGGTTTGCCCTTAGGTCAAACCCTGGTTTTGGAATTAACCAAGAAATGAGAAATGCTGTAAATGTAAATGATTGTAATGTAAAACAAGTACTAGTACCTTGTTGTAAGAATGTTTGTATTCTTACATGCGAAGGTGTAGATGTTGTTGTATGTTGTATGTTGTAAGTTGTAAGTGATCTCCTCTTCAATGGTTGAATCCTTGCCTTGAATGCAACACTTAGCCTTGAATGGAGACTTAGAATGATCAATTGCTTGAAGGAATGCTTGAATGCTTAAATGTTTGAGTATCGTTTCCACACCTTTTTTCATCTTTCCAAAATGGGAGAGGAAATGTAGTTTATATACTTGTCAATTAGGGCTGATAGACTGATTTTCCCGACCTTAGGCCGACTAGGAAAGATTATTTTCCAAATTTGCAAACATAAAGACCCGAGGCCCAAAAGAGACCGGGCCCAAAAATAGGGCCAGGGACCAGGGCACTGGGCGCCATGGTCCTGGGGGACTAGGGCGCTGGGCGCCCTAGTCCTGAAGGACCAGAGCGCTGGGCGCCATGGTCCCACCTCCTGAGACAGCAGGGTGCAAGGAGGATCAGGCCAGGGTGCTGGAAAAATGTAGTTTTTGATGTCGTGGACAAGTTTCGGGGTCTCCATTCAGGTTCTGTGTTGCGTCGCCATCGTGAAGACCCAAATGCGATCGAAATTGCAAGTGTCACAATTTTAGGATGCTACAGCAGACAATGGTTTTACCACTGTCCTTCTAATTGTTCCTATGGGTTAGCCCCCTCATTTTTGGCTGCTTTTAATATCAAAAACATTAGAAGATTAATTTTGAAGGTTTAAGACACAAATATTAAATTATTGTGATTAGTCTATTGATTTTAATTTTTTTGGTTGTATAATATCTATGTTTGCACGGGACTTATAATTGATGGGTATACATAATTATTTTATTATAAAATAGAGTAAGAGTTATTTAATTTTTTTTTAAAAATAAGTAGTTGGAGTAAAGTACATATATAAGCACAAATTTTACATTAAAATGACATTTTGATGGAACAATATATACTAAAAAGAAGCATCAATAGAACTTTTTACATTTATTGAGTCATATATAAATGATGGGTACTATTATATTTCACACATAGAAATTGGTACAAATTTTCACTCTTACTACATCTCCTTTAGCTATGTTATCCTTCAGCTATGCAATAGCAAATATATAAATTTTATGATTTTGCTTAAGAGTTGACATATAATTTGATCTTTATCTCTTCTCATCTTGCCCACATTAAGTATAACTAGTTCTAGTCTATATAGAAATGATCTAGATCACTTCAAGATGCAAAAATAAACCCTAAAACTTCAAATTGAATTTTGGACCAGTTTTTCTTCATCCTAGCTATTGTGTATCAACTTGATGCATAAAAAATTTTCTAATGTTAATATTTGTGAACTTATGTGCGCAATATAATGTAAATTGAGATACAAATTATGATTATGTCAAGGTGTAGACAACTAAATTATACTAGACTTATTTTGATAATTCTACATATTAGGTTCATCCTAATTAATTCCTTTTAGCATTACCACATGCATTAATTTTTTTACTAATTAAGCGGGCTATGTAAGCAAGTATACTAGTTTGTTAAATATTATCAACTAGTTATTTAATTTTTTAAATTAATTTTTCATAATTAATTAATTCATTAATGTCTTCGGACATGTAGTGTCATGGTTAAAAAATTTTGTTGGTTAAGCGGCCAACAAGGTTCAAACCCCTATTGGGCCATTATGCTCATGAGTTTGAACAAGTGAAGTGTGGGGATGATGTCCCCTGTTTGTGGCCTCATTGATTCATAACTATGCTAAAAAATGTTTCATGTGAAACTGGAGAGCATGTCATGCCAATGTCGTCCATCACATTTTAAAGTTTACCAAGCATTAGAAAAAAGTAAATTATTAATCAATTACTTCTCATTTTCATCTACTAACACCACTCCATAATTAAATAATAATTTATTATTAATTAATCTAACTCCAAACGCTACATACATAATTAATTACATATACAAAATAAATGATAAATTATCATTTCAGGCATTCCACAAATAAAATCCATTCACACATATGTATTCAATTCTTTAAATAGTTTATTAATTACCTACATGCCATTCTCAATTGTCAAGCAAATCTTTTATCTTTTTGACTTATGCATGAACATTCTAGAGTGATATAAATCAAATATCGTACAAATTAGGAGAATTGATCTCAAATTTCCATCTTCTTTTTGAAAAGTAAATAAGTCTCTTTTTTTCTATTCCATTGTATAAGGATTTTATAGGTATATGTTGTACAAATGTTGTGTGAACATTTAACTAGATTATATCTTAAGTATTTATCTGAGCTTTTCTTAGTTTTAGAATATCATTTTTAATTTTTTTAACTTTTAGTTTCATTTTAATTCTTTAGGATATACATTTTGGTATGTCAAGTGAGACCCACATTCTAAATATATTAATATTTAGTATTTTTAAAAGTTTTCTGGCAAGTTTAGATTTAATATCTCTAAAATTCATTTAGTACTTTTATCAATAAGTATACAATTAATTCGATATGTTTTCTCTAATATCTTATGGGTAAAAGCACAAAACTGTGTCACGTTTCAGGCTAACTTATTAGCAAAAGTGAATTTAAGTAATTCTAACTAAAAGTTAATTTTAGTCAAACATATGGTCTATATATATTCATTATAGCTAAGTTATATATGGACCACAACTTTTCCAATTGGAAGTGTCTACTAAATGTATATTTTATACCACTTTGGGTCTAATTTCCCCCAAAAAATAAAAAATAAAAAAACTCGATGTTTCAACAACTCCTACTCTTATAAATAATATTTTTTTTGTAATGTAAAAATACCTTTTTATAGATCTATAAGTGAATTTTCCAAAATATATATCTTTTAATATTTTAATTAGTTTTTTATATTTTATATTTTATTTTTATGAAAGTAGGTCATCAACACTAAATTATAAGATTGATTATCTTGTCAAGGAAAAATACTAAAATTTATCTAAAAAATTTGAAAAAAATATGATGCAGTAGAGAAAGGAATATATGTCAAGGTGATAATTATTTTCTAATTTGGATAAATAATTAAGAAAAAAGTTGGTGGGAATTGGAAAGAGTTATATTTCAGCACACGCAAATTTTCAAATTTATTGAAAAATATATATTTATAAAAAATAGTATAAAATATATCCATGCACTAAAGTTTCAAGTTATCAATATACATAAAAAAATTGATGAAAAAAACGTAAAATCTACTAAATAAAGTGTGGTGGCTTGTGTAACTTCAATTTTAGCATTTTATTAGCAACTAAATTATAGTGTTTACTTTATAAAAAACTACATTCAAATAAATTTTAAAAAATTTGTTAAAATTATAAACATAAAATAGACAAAAGAATATAAATTCTATTAGTTTACATCATTTTAAAATTCAAAACATATATTTCAATTTCTATTGATTTACTTTAAAAATTTGAATCAACATTGACCATTTCTTTTATAAAAGTGTGACACAACTTTGTACTTTTACCCTTTACATCGCTTCTTCCCCTTTTATATTATGTTTATCTTTGTACTTAGGAGTGGCTTATCATATTGCCATTTGTTTGTTTTTTTCTTTTTCTCATCATCTTATAATATTTTTTATCATTTATGTAGGGATTATATTTATTTAATTGATTTAAGCTATTCATAAGCAAGTTTTTGTGTTTATTAACTTGTTTATTTTACAAATTTCTTATATCTTTTAAATCATAGCTTTGTTCAACACTTTTTTTTTTCACAAAACTACATATTTGTTCTCTATATACATTCTTACTACATCAATGAAAGCTTATGATTTTTTGTACTTGTTACATCAATTGATATATGAAAGATGGATGCTATTTCTTTAGACTAATGTTTGAATATTTTTGTGGCATTTCTATTATCTTTTTTGATGTATCCACTTTTGGAAATAAAATCATCATTATTTTTAAAACTAAGATATATTTATCTTTCATTTTTTATTGGATCATTAAAATCTAGTATATTCATTCAATTTTTCTATTTTGTGTTTTCAAGTAATTTTAAGAGTTCTTGTTATTTTTTGTTGTGTGATTATATAATCCTATGGTTTGACAATTGTGCTTATTAATTATCTAATTAAATATTAAATTCTCTTTTATGAATGCTAGTCTAAAAAGGTATTTTACCTTATGTTTCTTTTCACTCTAGTACTTAAGCTTACTCAGGTCATGTGAATTTTCACATCTCAATGATGAGGACACATGTCATCATCTCCTTTCATCCTCAATTAGAATTTCTCTATGATTTATGTTTACTTTTTATTGTTTCCTTTAATAGGGATTATTTAGTATAGTTTCATCAATTAAATACACAATATGATTTGTGTTTTTATATCAATCAACTTTTAGCACCATACCTTTGGTTTTCTCTCTTTCTATGGTAGGTGTTTGATTGGAAGTGATCTTTGGGAGATATAAGATTGAGAAATCATCTCCAACATGGTATTAGAGCTCCAAATCATCCATAATTTTCTCTTAAATTTGTGATAGATCTAGTCTTATATAAATATTTATTACAACATGGAGCTAAATTAATCTCACTATTAAATTTCAAAGGCCAAAATACCTGATATTTTCTTATCTAAATATTTAAATTTAAAGGTAAAAAAATTATATGTACTTCATAGTGGGTATAATATTTTTAAACATTAAATTTCATGTGGTTGTACAAATTTATATCTTGTATGATGTCATATAGATTCCAAGAAAGACAAATCAACCCCTTGTGTTTGTAAATTTTAGCATTATTTGTGCATCTTTTGGCTCATCTTTTTGGAATTTCAAGCAACTATTTCCATTTTGCAACAATGGTTTTTTACATTTTCTAATGGAGTTTTTTTCACTATACTTTTCTAGTGATTGTTTTTTATTGTTTTTATTAGGATAGAATAGGTTTTGAAGGGTCTCTGAAACCCTTACAACAAGAGAGTTGTTGTCAAAAAATGGACTAGACTAGACTATCTAGAAACAAACCATAGGTTTTAGAAAGGGCCTGAAACCTTCTGGACTTATGAGCATCCAGACCCCAAAACCAAAGACTGCATAAAATATAAACATAAAATCAGAGTAGCCATAGCTAAGCAAACACCAACCAAACATCAAGAGTAAAACATTACAAAACAGTCTGGCTCGAGAAAAGGGTCTAAAACATCAAACACTAGACCACAAATAACAAGGAATGATGGTTTTATCACGCACCCTCAGCCAACAAGAAGGGTTTTTCTAGGCTCCCATAACCTACAATAGAACATTTGGGCCACAAAGAACTACAAAGCCCAATCGTAACCAAAAACATGAACTAGCCAAACTGGGCCCTTGAAAAGTGCTAGTATCCAACCTCTTCTTGAAAGAAACAAGAAACATAGGGTTTTTCCAGGCTCCCTCAACCTTGAGAGTGGGTTTTATAAGGCTCCCACAGCCTAAAACAATGATTTTTTTAAAGGCTTCCATAACCTTGATGAACAACTTACCATCCAGGATCTCCACCTCGATAAGAGATAAAGGAAAGATATTAGCCCACAAGCCATCATCAACACCCTTATAGCCACAAGTTAGGACTTCAATTCTCCCCCAACAACACTTGCAAGCATGTCAAATAGAATCCAACTCTACCTCAGTAGGAGGGGGGTCAACTCTAGCCACGTCTATCTCCCCCTCAATAGAAGATAGGACCACCTCTATAGGAAAAAACTAGAGAAACCCAAAGATGCAGACAATGGAGCATAAAGACCCATGCCAACGAGCCAAATCTAAGAGGGACATCAAAACCCTCAACAAAGGGACATAAAGGAGTCAAGAGATATAACCATAAGAAATTAGACCCCATCCACAAAAAAAGACACAGACTGACGATATTCCAAAGGCCAAATGAACCCATAAGAAGAAAACCTCTCCCAAAAGAACAAGACAAACATGGAGGCCCATGAAGGGAAATGAAGAAGAAAAACCACCAAAAAACCATCACATGGGAGTAGAAGAAGTTGGGTCATCAAGAAAATCCCTCAAATAAACCATCATGAAAAACTCCAAGCTAGGGGTAGAACAACTTTCACACTTCCCTCCAAAAAATAGAGCAATACTATAGCAAGGAGGGAATAGAGGAAAGCCAAAGCAAGAAAACCCAAAACCCTTAACAACCACCCAAAGCTTAGGAAGAATAGAGGAGCCACCAAGCCAAGAAAAGAACACCACGCACAAGAACATGATCCAAAAAGAAGGCAGAGGATCTCACAAACACCCCTAAACGGAAGAAATAACAAACCCTTACAAGCCTAAAACAAAGCAGTCCCAATCCCAACAACCTCCTGCTTCTGTTCCTCCATTAGGATCCCCATCCTTGTCAACAACAACTCCTCCACATTGCCATTAGGAAGCCTCCCTACCATCATCATCATTAGCATCATCTTCTCTGCCATTGTTGTTCGCTGAAAACCTTGCTCCCGCTCCTGCCTTCTCCACCATTCGAAATATCCTTAGTGATTGTTTTTTATTGTTGTGTATTTTTCAAATGATATTTTAGGTTTTTTTACATTCATTTTTTTTTGTAATGCTAAGCTTGATTTTATTTTTAATTATTTTTGAAATAAGATTGATTATAATTTATACATATATTCATTTGATTTTATACCATTTTTTTTCTTATACAAATTAATATTTTTTCTTTGTTGAAATAAGAACATTAATACCTAGTGTAAATATATTTTTAAATTTTTTTCTTATTTTCTTATTCTTCTACTTGTGTTAAACAAAGACCTCAATGATCAATAAACTATCGAACATTCAAAATACATTAAAAATAAACATAATAATCAAACTAAAAATATATTCAAAATTTTACTTTTTGGAAAGCTTATATTAATGGCTAAATAATGACAAAATAAAATTGGTAAATGAATTCATTTGATCCCTCAAAAGGTAAATCAAATGTATCTTTTTGCTAGTACTTTAATAGGTGTAGAGGAGTCTCAATTATCGGTATGATTGAAGACTATAGGGGTTCTATTCAAAGGTGTTTATTCTAAGAAGGTCCGATCTAACCTTCATCAATTATCCTTTTTATGTAACCTCTCAAGCCTTAAATCATTAAATATATATATATATATATATATATATATATATATATATATATATATATATATATATATATATATATATATATATATTAAGAAAAAAATTAGAATGTCCTGGAAGTGGGAAATACTATTGCAGAAGCTAGGATAGTAGAAAAGTAGCTCAAAGACATCTTCATGATAGAAGATAACCTGATGCAGGAAAGACATGCCAAGTATAGAATGGGATTCATGTGATCAATAATGTGTGAACTTGAGATTGGAGAGATTCTTGTAAAAGATGAGTGAGTGAAGTTAGCCAGAAGATCTGTCATAAAATTTGTTGGTTTAGACTAAGAAAGGTTGACAAATGAGAAATAGTCTCATGATAAAGGATTTATGGAAGAATGAAAAAAAAAATTATGCATGTATATGAGAGCCAATATATTGCAATAAAGTGTAGTGAAGGAGTACTCTATATGTGAGATTGTAGGGACAATAGGGGAGAACACCAAGGATCTACAATTGCATGCATATAAGATGCTACAAGTAAGGGTAGTAAAATTGCATAGAAGATGTTGCAAGTGTAGTAGAAAAAGGATGTGAAAATGTATTTCTCAATGGTATTAGTGTACCTCAAAAGATTCTATGAGTAAGAGTAGCTAGGAATAGTAGAGTAATGTTGATAGTTGGAACACAAAAATGTGGTAGGGAGGTTATAATAGTAGATGCAACAAGAAGTATGGGATGCACGTTACAAAAGATATGTTCAAAGGAAATGTATAAAGGGGAACTAATCATGTAAGTGATAGAATGTAATGATAATTGAAAAGTGCTATGAGTATACTTGATATGTAATTGTATCAATGAACAATTTGGTGTAAAAAATGTATTGGAAGAAGAGGATAATGATGAATACCATATACTAGTAGAAAATAAAGAGGGGTCTATTGAATAATGGAGAAAACCCCGTGGTAAAAATATCCATGAAGAAGAGAGGCCAAGTATGCATTATCAAGAATAAATGTGACTACAATATGGGTAAGTGCACAAAGATGGTTGTCAAAAAGGGGGGTATAAGTGGACACTTTTTTTTTTTTTCTGAAATAAGGTTAACTTGAACTTGGAGGCAAAATTTGAAAGTCATCCACTCAAGATATGAAGATAATCAAAGAACAAATATTGTAGTACTCTGAATCTAGTTTCCAAACTACTAAACTTTTTCAAAATTGGATAAGATTAAGGGGGTCAAATCCTTCATGCATGAAAAAAAGACCCTGATTTTTCTGAAAAACATAACATAGTGTTTGACGTGCACATCAAAAAAGTCATAGTTAGATTTAGTATTTTGACAAATCCTTTGGTAGAAAGATAGTTAAGAGTGAGCACTAGAAGATGCGTATTTTTTTATAATTTTTTGTTGAGTATTTTTTTTAATGATTTTTCCAATCAAGCACATCTTGAAAATTAGGTACTTGTTCATGCGCGAAGCATAAGTTACACTAAACAAATTGAAAATAAAATTTTATTTTTTTTAAATTGTAAAGAATCAAGTGCACTACAGTAATATAATTTTTTTATAAAATTTGGATAAGTATATCAAAAGTTATTAAAAACATGGTGCACCTATGTCTGTGAGAACTATGGAGAAGTTGGTAAAAGAAATTCAATAATAATATGTTATTGTTGTTCAAATTTTAAAAGAATTATATGGTTAGAAATCTCAGAAGATGGGTGAAAATATGATGAAAATTTTAGAAATACCCACTTGATGAAGTTTAAACCTGATGATGACAAATTCGATAAACCAAGTTGATAAAATAAAACACGTCAAAAATGAGGGAAATGGAGGGAAATCAAACTTCCAAACTGTAGCTTTGTCATCCAGGCCTATTTCCAAGCCTAAACAATTAAAAGCACATACAAGGTACTTATGTTGTAAGTAGTGTGTTATCGCTATGTTTACTATAAACAATGCATACATGCTATATTTACTATAAATAGCGCATACTCCCTATGTTTACTATAAATAGCACGTACGCGCTAAGTTTATTTAAATTATATTTATCATGTATGCTCTCCTAAGAAAATTGACTGATGGATTTGTGTGTGTGTGTATTGAATAGGAGGAAGAAGGGTCTAAAATTGAACCATGGGTGCATTACCGTGACAAACAAGGAAACTTGCAGCAATATTCTTCTTGAATGTGTTTTTAATGAGCAAAGCAGATGTGGAAAATAGTGTCAACAAAGAAAAATGATGAGTTAGAGTACCTACAATATGTTTTTCAGAAGGAAACAACTAGTACAAAGAGAAAGAGGGAGAGTAACACATATGATGTCCTGGAGAATGATAGTGGTGGGTATGCGAGAGTTCCCATGTTGTTACACAATGCCTGTCACCTAAAGAAATTAAAGTTTGTCGTAAGCATGGCAGTGGTAGTATATGATGATCATCACTTGTCAAAAGGCTTGGAAGGGTACATACCCATGAAAGAAATCAACTGTGTAATTCCTATAGTCACAATCGAGATCAGTCCTATAACCTTGCAAATTTAATAGAATCATATGTTTTATAAAGACAGTACTCTTAGGGTTAGGTCAAGCTCTTACACTTTCTTTTTAGTGAAGTCTCGTTGTCTGTTCTCTTGGAGTCTCTCTTATGCTGATAATGGTCTAACTTATCTATATCAAAACTAAACTACTGATGGTCTCCCTCCCCCCTACTCTCCCCTCTCTCTCTCTCTCTCTCTCTCTCTCTCTCTCTCTCTCTCTCTCTCTCTCTCTCTCTCTCTCTCTCTCTCTCTCTCTCTCCTTCTCCCTTCCTCCATAACCCTTCTTCTCTCCCTCCCTCCCACTCTCTCTCTCTCTCTCTCTCTCTCTCTCTCTCTCTCTCTCTCTCTCTCTCTCTCTCTCCCTCATTCCCTCTCTCTCTCTTCCTCTCCCTCTCCCTCTCTCTCTCCCTCCCTCTACCTCTCTCCCTCTCTACCTTCCATCTCTCCCACCTCTCTTTCTCTTCCTCTCTCTCCCTCTCTCTCCCTCTCTCCCTCTCCCTCCTTCCCTCTCTCCCTCTCTCTCTCTCCCTCCCTCTACCTCTCTCCCTCTCTCTACCTTCCTCCTCCTCCTCCTCCTCTCTCTCTCTCTCTCTCTCTCTCTCTCTCTCTCTCTCTCTCCCTCCCCCTCCTTCTCTCCCTCTCTCCCTCCTTCCCTCCCTCCTCCTCTCTCTCTCTCTCCATCTCTCTCCCTCTCCCTCTCTCTCTCTCTCTCCCTCTCTCTCTCTCTCTTCCTCTCCCTCACCCTCTCTCTCTCCCTCCCTCTCCCTCTCTCCCTCTCTCTACCTTCCCTCCCTCCCCCCTCTCTCTCTCTCCCTTTCTCTCCTTCCCTCCCTCACCCTCTCCCTCCTTCCATCTCTCTCTCTCTCTCCCTCTCCCCCCCTCCTTCTTCTCTCCCTCTCTCCCTCCTTCCCTCTCTCTCTCTCTCCCCCCTCCTCCTTCTATCCCTCTCTCCCTCCTTCCCTCTCCCTCCCTTCCGCCCCCCTCCTCTCTCCCTCCCCCCTACTATCCCCCCCCCCCCCCTCTCTCTCTCTCTCTCTCCCTCCATCCCTTTTCATTCACATTTTTTCTACTACAAATAGCATGTATGGGATACTGAACCTATTAGTTCGCTACCCTTCCATAAATTTTTTAAGGCATAGGAGCATGTACGTGGTACTTATTACTTGTAAGCGCATACAGGGTACTGAGCCTATTATTCACTACCTTGCCATAACATTTTTTAGGCTTAGGAGTGTGTACACGCTACTTATTAGTACATAATGGGAAAAAAAAATACCATTGGGCTTGCCAACATTTTATGTACTAATAACGCGCACATGGTTATTAATGTAGCATGTATGCTATACGTAGACATAGTCTTAGTTGCCCAAGAGCCTCAATGACCTCAAAAGAAGTTTTTGAGGTCATTGAAGGCCCCACTGGAACCATGTCTGCACTTCTATCACTATTTTATACATAGAAGTAAGTGAATTTTTTGTTTTTGCATGATTTCAAATGATTGAATTGTTGTTCTTATTAGTTTTGTCAATAGTATTGTGATTGTTTAATAGTTTGATTCCAAAAAATAGTGATAAGATGCATATTTATGGTTATGTGTTTGTTTATGAACTTTTGTTTACATATATATGTATTATGATTCTATTTAGGACAACCAATATCAACCATGGGAAAGAACAAGCGAGGAATGATGGAACAATGAGAGGCTGAAAAGGAAAGACAAAGGCAACGTATGAAGAAATTACGTGACATAAGAACAATGGGAGAAGAAGGTATGTCATCCTCAACATCTCAATTCGATTTACCAAACGAACATAATGCACCTAATGCAATTGAAGAAGAGACATTTGATTGACCGTATGAACCTAATGCAATTGAAGAAGATACCACATTGAATAATCAATTAAATGATGAACATACACCTTCTCTATTTGATGAATTGAATGTACATAATGCACCAATGTTAACACCTCCTAGAATCATTCGTAGGAAACCAAAGCATCTAATTGACATTGATGAGAATTTATTGAAGCCAATGCCCAATAAAATGAATGAATGAACTTGTAGGAGAATGGTTAAAAGAATATGGCAAAACTATTTTGAAAACTTAAATCAAACCGCAAGATGTCAATTAATTGTTCAAATGATTAAAAATTTGAATTTTAGAGAGACAATGAAAATTCTAGGCCTAAGATCATCTGAAAGTAATAGTGAAAGAACTTTTGTGAGAAATCTATGTGATGCATATCAAGCTATTGGTTCAAAATCACGTACTAAATATTCTAATGCTACTCGACGTGTCATTACATCAACCATAATGAGCAAGAAAATAAAAAAAGATCGTTTGATAAGCAAAATAAGTAAGTCATTAAACGTTAGTAGAACAACATTAAGTAAAGCATTAAAGAGGTGGGAAAAAATAGAGGAACCCAACAATAATTCTCTTTGAGCATTCTCGAGTAGACTACCACACAAGGACAAGGTTGTTGTTGATGCACTAAGAACATTAATTGAAATTTTTTGACATGACAACACAAGAGTTTTGCACAAGCAAAGAGATGTTGTTAGAAGGTGAATTGGGTCTACAAATCATGAGCCACATGCCAAACACTATTTGGATATGACTCCAACTAAATTTTATGAAAGATTCCTTCAAAATTTTCCTCAAATAAGAATTTCTCAAAGATTTTTTGAAATGACAAAACCTTTTTATATTAAGATTAATCATGTACGCACCACATGTTGTAGAATGCATATTGAATTTTCCATGCACTATGATATTTTTCATCATATTTGTTCTACTTTGCACACTAACGATTTTTTGTAGGAATGCAATATACAAGCAGCTCCTAAGTTGGTAAGAGAATTTATTTCAAGTGTGCTATGTAATAGACATGATGGTTGTATTTATTAGAAGATGCCTTGTTTGGAAGGTTCTTGTGCTATATGTGGTGGTGTGCAATGTTTACCAAGATGAGTACATTTGGAGAGCACACATGAAATTGGTATGAAACTAGTTTCTTTTGGAAAATACAAGACAATCACATATGGAGTTAAAGATGGAAAAGATTTGAAGAGATGTGAGCTAGTGAAAAATGATATATGTGTAGCTGAATTTAAGAAAATGTTTCAAGAGAAACTAGTTAATGAGTACATAATGCATACACATAGAGCTCGATGGTTAGATGAGAAATTCAAGCTATGTAAGGACACATTTCCTCTTGTCACCATTGTCTCTATCGTTGATTTCACTGAAAATTATACACTACAACCTCAAAATGAAGTGCAATCTATGTATTATCACTCTACACAAGTTTCTATTTTTGTACACATAGCATTCATGCATGTAGATGATAGCACAGAGGAGGATAGAAAGGTTGTAAGAGAGTATCACTTCTACATAAGTGATGATCGTACTCATTCATCGGAGATTGTACAAGGATGCTTTAAAGTTTTCTATGATAGTTTAAGGGAAAGGAACATATGATACAACTGACACTTAATATGGTCAGATAATTACACCACACAATTCAAGAATGCAAGGATGTTTTATTAGTTGACAAGGATGCATATGATAAGCGGTGTACAACATTTTTGGAATTTCACTGAGGCTGGAAATGGTAAGGGAGAGCACGATGGTGCAGGAGCATGTGTGAAAAGATCCCTAGCTAGAGAAGAATTGAAGTACAAAGGTGGTGTTGAGTTGATAGATGTAGAAAAAATTGTGCAATGGTGTAAGTCTACGATGGGTCCAGGTAATCCAAGTCGGTCAATGGTTCATAGATATTTTTGGTTGATCACTGAATCTAACATTGAAAGTTTTCTAGATCATTGTATAGTTGCAAGATCGAGTGACATGCACTCATTTATGAGTTCAAATTCAAGTTCACTGGTAATTTATACTAGACAGATGGTATGTTTTTTCTCTTCATGCATGTATTTTTTGTGGGAATAATGTGAATCACAGGAGTGGGTTGACAAATGGTCTTGTAGACTATTGGTTCCCTTTGATTTATATCAAATTCCCAAAGCACTACAATTGATCCAGATGGAGACATCAGTGGATTTTGACCATGTATCCGACCTAATGGATTTAGGTGACTTTCTGAGTTGATTTTTTTGCAAGTATTCTTTTTGGTTCATTTTGTTGTACATCATACTTTATTTTTGGTATTAATTAACACACTATAAAATGCAGGTTATGTGTATGCAATTGTTACTGAAGAGAACAATGAAGAAGGAAAAAATTACTATTTATTTCATTGTGTTCAACCAAAAAAAAAATTGACAACCACAATTATTGATGGAGAGGGTACTTAGTACCCAAAACGATCTGTTGTCATGATAGGAACATGGCTTAAGAGATACCCTATCAAGAATTATAATGTTTGGTTGTTTGAGGACTTTGAAACACACAAACATATTCTTCATTTCTCTAACCTTCTTGTTGCAACAAATATTCATTTGATGAAGTATCGTGGTAGACCTCATAACAAGATTTTATGGAAAGTTTGTGAATCTGACCACGAGGCAACACTTGACACAATACGGGTTAGAGTTGATCCTGAAGGCTCACTTGATTGATTCTACGATTTAGAGTAGAATGATTTTGAGAATTTTGTATAAATCGTTGATGAATTGTTCTCTATTCATTTTTTGCATATATAAACCCATGAGCTGATTTTTACATGTTTAGGGGCATAATTTTGTATATTTAAATGGCAATGAGCTGATTTGTACATATGTACATGCCAAATTTTATATATTAAAATGGCGATGAGCTGAATCGCACATATTGTAATGCCAATTTTTTTATAAAAGCCCATGTGATGATTTGTAAGAAATTTTTTTGTATAATCAAATAGCCAAGAGTTGATTTGACCATATTTAGAGGCAAATTTTTGAATAATATGTGACAATGTTTTGTGACTATTTTTTGTATCAATGTTTTGTGACTATGTTTTGAGTATGTGTGATGTGATAAGGTTGATCATGAGCATTCTTGATTCTTGTATAATCATGGAGAATTATTTGAGTCATTATCGAGTCATAGGGGTCATAGATTGAGACTAGACACAATTTGAGTAGAAATTGTCATTTTGTCAAAAAAGTTGTCAAGCAACTTCTACATTGGGCTAGTAGGGTATGACTCTTGACATTTTGACATTTTGGGATGGATGAGAGGGGCATTCCTAGTGTAAACCTGCCCACTTAGATGTGCTCATGATGTCGATTAGTGCACACGATGAACTGAATCAATTCTAGCCAATCCTGCAACTTTGCATTGCATGCAATTGACGGTTTTTGCAGTAGGCAAAAAAATGCTACCAATTAAAAATGGCTCTAAGTCATCAAAAAATGAGATAGGCCATTATAGAGAAGCCTCACGCGACCCCATAGGTTCAAATGTATCAATCACATTTCCTGAATTGGAAGAAATAGTTCATCAAATTTTGACAATTTTTTGGACTCATGGCACTTGAGAGATCGCGTCAGTAGGGTATGAGTCTCGACGTTCCGACACTTTGGGATGGAGGAGAGGGGCATTCCTAGCATAAACCTACCCATTTGAATGCACTCATGACATCAGTTTATGCACACGATGAACCAAATCAATTCTAGCCAATCCTGCAACTGACGGTTTTTGCAGTAGGCAAAAAAATGCTACTAGTTGAAAATGGCTCCGAGTCATCAAAAAATGAGATAGGGAATTATAGAGGAGCTTCACATGACCCCACAGGTTCAAATAGATTGATCATATGTGTCCTGGATTAAGAAACAGTCCGTCAAATTTTGATAAATTTTTTGGACTCAAGGCACTTGAGAGATCGTCCCAATAGGGTATGACTCTCGATGTTTCGGTGCTTTGGGATGCACAATAGGGGAATGCCTAGCATAAACCTTCCCACTCAGATGTTCTTGTGATGTCAGTTTGTGCACACGACGAACTGAATCAATTCTAGCCAATGCTACAACTTTGCATTGCATGCAACTGATGGTTTTTGCAGCAGGCAAAAAAATGCTACCAATTGAAAATGGCTTTAATTCGTCAAAAATGAGATAGGCCATTGTAGAGGAGCCTCACGCAACCCCATAGGTTCAAATAGATCGATCATATGGGTCCTGAATTGGAAGAAATAGTCTGTCAAATTGTGACCATTTTTTGGACTCAGGGCACTTGAGAGAACATGCCGGTAGGGTATGAGTCTCGACATTCTGACACTTTGGGATGCATGATAGGGGCATGCCTACCATAAAACTACCCACTCAAACATGCTTGTGACATCAGTTTATGCACACGATGGACCAAATCAATTCTAACCAATCCTGCAACTTTGCAATGCATGCAACTGACGGTTTTTACAAAAGGTGTAAAAATGCTACCAATTGAAAATGGCTCCAAGTCGTCAAAAACTAAGATAGGATATTGTAGAGGAGCCTCACATGACCCCACAGGTTTAAATAGATTGATCATATGTGTCTTGGATTGGAAGAAACAGTACATCAAATTTTGACAATTTTTTGGACTCAAGGCATTTGAGAGATCGCCCCGGTAGGGTATGACTCTCGATGTTCCTATGATTTGGGATGCATGATAGGGAAATTCCTAGCATAAACCTACCCCTTCAGATGCACTCATGACATTGGTTTGTGCACATGAAGAACCGAATCAATTCTAGCCAATCCTGCAACTTTGCATTGCATGCAATTGACGATTTTTGCAGCAGGCGAAAAAATGCTACCAATTGAAAATGGCTCCGAGTCATCAAAAACTGAGATAGGCCATTGTAGAGGAGCCTCACATGACCCCACAACTTCAAATAGATTGATCATATGTTTCCTAGATTGGAAGAAATAGTCCGTCAAATTTTGATTATTTTTTGGACTTAGGGCACTTGAGAGATCGCACCGGTAGGGTATGACTCTCGACGTTCCAACACTTTAGGATGCATGATAGGGGAATTCCTAGCGTAAAACTTCCCACCCAGATGTGCTCATGATGTTAGTTTGTGCACACAATGAACTAAATCAATTCTAACCAATCCTGCAACTTTGCATTGCATGCAACTGATGGTTTTTGCAGTAGGCGAAAAAATGCTACCAATTGAAAATTGCTTTGAATCGTCAAAAATTGAGATAGGTCATTATTGAGGAGGCTCACACAACCCCATAGGTTCAAATAGATTGATCATATGTGCCTTGGATTGGAAGAAATAGTCCATCAAAGTTTGACAATTTTTTGGACTCGGGGCCCTTGATAGATAGCCCCAGTAGGATATGACTCTCGACGTTCCGGTGCTTTGGGATGCACGACAGGAGCATGCCTAGCATAAAACTGCCCACTCAGATACACTTGTGATGTCAGTTTGTGCACATGACAACCAAAATTTGACCATTGCGTGCGTGAGGGTGCTCTCGCACCAAACACATATTGTTGTTTATATTCATATTGTCGATTTTTGTTGTTTATATTAATATTGTTGATTACATATGAAAATATTCATTTAAATTTATAAAAGGGCAGCTACCAAATACAATGAATACACAATAATGAACTGAATACAAGGAGTTTTGTAGGGTTAATTCAACATTTTAGAAATTTTATCATATCATATTCTACGATTGCAATATTTTATATCATATATTTTTGTTGTTTATATTCATATTGTTGATTACTTAGGCAAATGATCAATTAAATTTATAAAAGGACAACAACAAAATACAATGAATACAAAATAATGAACTTAGTACACATTTATTGGATCAAATATCAACATTTATATATATCAAAAAAAGGCATGTCTGCCAAGTCAATACAAGTATTACAAAAATGTGGCATATGCCATGTCCAAATCAATATACAATAAAAATGTAGAATATATCTACATGTATTGGTCATTTTATGAGAAAAACTAACACTATATGATCCTAAACTTGTAGTGGATCATCAAAATCAAGCCTCTTCAATGCAGTATGCGGCTCTGTAGATGGCTGCAAAACCACAATTCAAAAGCCAAGTTAGAATTCTTTTGTAGAAAATAGTTCACAATTAACAACATAACTATGCATTTAACTATAATTCCTTTTCAATTGAAATGTAGATTACCTCATCGGCTGATCTAGGAGCTAATGTCTTCACTCTCCTCTCCTTGTCACTCTTAGGAGTTTTCTTGAAGGCATACTTAAAAGGACCCATGTTATGGTCATACCGTGAAGGGGTCTATTGTAGATTAAATATACAATTAATACAATGTACTAACATAAATATATCAAAAACACTTAAAAGCTATAATATAGAGAGCAATGACATACCCATGCTTGAGATGCTTCTCCAATGGATTGAGGATGGCTCATTATCGATGGAGAAACTATCATTGTTACCTATACAAAAAATGTTCAAAGATTAAATACAATTAATATAATGATAAGTATTGTAGGTTAAAATCAATTAATGTAATATATGAAACAAAAGTGTACTGGATCTTGAGATGCTTCTCTAGTGCATGGAGGAGGGTTCGCCATCGATGAAATAGCTATGGATATTTCCTATATGAAAAAATTATAAGATTATAATATATCACAAGTTCACATGTACGCGTTTATATAATCATGAAATCAAGAAAATAAAGTAGAGATACATTCCTCTGCCCTCTCTTGATCCACAGATGAATTAGGTGAATTCAACAAATCCACATAGCTCAATGGCCGTTATACATGTAAAATAGACAAAAAAAACTAATCAATCTACAAACCCCAACTAATACTTGATTTCAATATTTTCAAACAATTTTACAACTAAAAATGTGTTCAATTACCTTCTTCCCACGTTTTGGCGTCTTTGAGGAATTCTTTTTCTTAGGATGAGCCCTAGATGCGGAGGGGGTAGCCTACAAAAACAAAATTAACATGAGATTTTAGTACAGATAATATATTAAATATAATTTTAAAAATCTAAAATGAAATGACTTGCATATTCCATCAAAACAATACATAAAAAGGGTTGTACAAAATATGATACCATATAGCCTTGAAGGACAAAATCGAACACTGAGAGCATGATGTCATCAATCTGGGACATTTGGTCCCTTGTTAACACCTACAAACCAAAAATTGGACCAAGCATTAAAGATAGTTAGTATATCTTGTATTTTTTTTGAATTTAAAGTGTACTATTCTATTTTAATATGTTACAAAATTTATACCTCAGGCATCGAAGTTGCAGTTCTAGTAACTGGGGGAGGAGTATGGGATACCACTGTCGCATCCTAAAATGCATATTATTTGTCTTAATTTAAATCGATGTATAAATAAAAATTCATTTATGTAATTACAAATTTAAAGTGTCTGATAAATAAAATGCTATGAATTCAAATCAACACACTTGTGTCTGTCATTGATGGGCAAATACCATGTCCATCAACTCATATGTCAGCGTGAAATCGTCAGCCATGCGTGCCTGACATCTACTCCCACAAATCATGCACGGATGAGATGTGGATCCATCTACACCTGCCACATCATCTATCCCCAAGCATATCCCCGAGAAACTAACACACATATGTTGAATGGGCTCTCTATTGCCACCTGGAGAAAATAATGGCTCATCATCCAATATAATAGGGTGTGCTAATGATGTCCCATGTTGGATGATGGCACCAGTCAATGTTGTGGCCGCCTGAAGAGTCTGTAGCTCCATCAACTTTTTTAGCTCTACTCGGACAACCTGATGCACCTTGTGTTTGGGTACTAGGGGGCGGCGACTCTCCATGGGTAATCGCCTATGGGCTCCAGGTCTATCTTGGGCAGAGCCACCACCTCTACCATGGAACTCTCTCATGTCAAAATAGTTTGGGTGCACATTGAGAACAAAATCACATTATATTTTTCTTAAAAAATACAATGGCACCTCATAATTATTACAAGGTGGATCATCAAAGACCATCCACCACCTCTGCCAAAAAAGATTCTTCATCTGCACATTGGTACACCAATGTATGGGAAACCTCTTTGCATTAAGAGGTAATGATTGCCCAGTTTTGGGATCAACGAAAAGGGCACATATTTCTTGTTTACTAATATTTTTGTTTTTGACTCCCTCCTATGATCGCCCATCGACATAGAATTGACGACACCTATCCCTAAAGTTTCCCCATTTGGTAATTTGTGTGGAAATAACTATGGTACCACTAGCTAATGTTTCTAGGCTAGTGGTGAGGGATTGATGATGCTCAAGTTCGAATGTTTTCAATTTATCAATCAGTCTATTAATTTTCGACATATTTTGTCCTAACTGATTAATTAATTGCTCATGTATTTTAGGTGTGCAGTCAAAAGGAGGAATTGGGGGTGTATCTTGTGGGTTTTTAGGAGGTGCATTTGGTTGTTCTTGTTGTGGATTAGAAGTATCTAGTTTTTGAAACAAAAAATGAAAAAACCTAATCAAAATTAATGAAATTAAATTCAAAATGTAAAACACATTGAACAAATGGGAAATAAATACAAAAATTAACAAAAACTAACCTTGATTGATAGTGTCTGGAGGAGAAATCTAGCATCCCATTTGCTGTTTAGGAGAGAAAATGAAGAAAAAAAAGGTGCCTTTCACAGGAAAATAAGACCCAGTTTTTAAAAAAAAATGTTTTTTGACAAGTACCACGTACGCGGTTCTTTAGGGATTATTAGCATGTACGCGCTCATTTTTCTAGAGGTATTCCATATGCACTACTTTTCTTAAAAGCAGCACGCATGCACTACCTTCTCTAGGTTCAGGAACAACAAACCTAAGTGCGTATGTAGTCATTTCAAATTTTAAAACCACATACGCGCTGCTTGTTTTTCCATGTTTTTTTTGGGTGGTGTCCACTTTTCTGACTACCATCTTTGTGCACATTCCCATATATTGACTTCTATTATCCTATTTTCCTCTACCATAGTAGCACTTGTGTACCACTATAAATTATACTCTTTTATATGCATCCACCAGCTTATATATTCTCTTGTTAGTGAATAATAATTCCATAATAGTTTGAATCATTCAAAGTAATCTCTCCACTCAAAATATTTCTCCATCTTAGTTAACAAAATTATTGTTCCCTCTCCCAACTATTCTTTGTTAATCTTTTAAAGTATAATCTTTTATGAATTCTTTAATATTCATCTATCCACCTAGAATAGGCATTCATTTGTTTGTATAAGTTGGGTTTATTTATCTAGCTAGAGATTTTGATACATCTGAATATTTTATCCCAAGTCCTCTTAATAGACCATTTTCCTTATTATAAATTCACTAAGGTCATCATTTATCAATATTTATAAAATATAATTTTGTGTACCACCTTAGAATTTAGCTAGAAACCTTGAGAATGCAAAAAAGTTCATCAAAAACTCTTTTGAATATATAATAAATTTTAATTCATCTTAAATTATATTAATTTCTTTTATGTAGCACAAGTTAGCTTATCCAACCTTTGAAAAAATACCAAGCTCAGTTAAAAAAAATCTACATAGTCGGATACTCCTTCATTTAACTAGACTATCTTGATACTTGTATCCACAAGAGAAAGGTGTAATATATGTAGTTTAATTTTTGTCTAAATTTTGATGAGAATTGTAAAGAGTGGGTACATAACCCTTTTAAAGGCCCATTTTACTAGATAGTTCCTCTATTATTCCCAGCCATTAAGTGAAGAATTAATGAATTAAGCTCTTAATTATTTAAACATGAAATTATTTACTTTTTAAAATCAAACTTATGTAATTTAATGCTTTAAATCATTTTTATTAAAGTATGATGGTTTGTAATGTTTGGTATCAATGATTCCATTTTTTTTCTTTTTGTGTTAAGGAATCATGATTGAAATAATTTGTATTTACAACTTAACATAGTTGCAAAAAAAAATTCATATGAATCAAAGAAAAAACAAATGTGAATAATAATTTCTATTTATTTAAAGATTTATATGGCCCTTATGAAATCCCTATTACAATTAGACCCACAAATGGGATGGGGGATTTTTTTAGAAATAAGTAACCTCAAATACCCTATTTCTTAAGGCCTTCTAAAATGGTAACAATTTTCCAAGGATACTTATGGTTACAAATAAATAATTCTATAGCTACTTTTGTGCAAATTTTGAATTAGCAACTCTAAAGGTATACAAACAAATAGTTTTGAAAACTAGAAATCTTTGCACATCTATTTTGTGAAATTCTAGGGTGACTAAAATTTAATATGAATGAAGAACTTACATATATAGAAATGTGACCTAGGTACTCAATCATTTAGAGATAAACACAATAATATGAAATTGTAGAGATTTCCCACACCCTAGATCCATCAGTTTCCTTAGTGATCTATATAAAAATAATCTCTTTAAGATCCATAAACACACCTAGAAGTGTGAGAAGACATCCTCCTTAAATATATCATACCTTTTCACATTAATGTAACTTGGATTTGAGAGCACAAGATAAATTCCATTGAATATGTGACTTAGAGATAGAATATGAAGTCTCAATCTCTAGAACTTAACTACCACATTAATTAGGGAATCTCCTTTTACATTCTCTTATCTCTTTAGATCTATACATTTTGATTTAAATAGGGTTTCTTAAAATTAATGTATTAGATCTAGTGGTTGTTGTTCTTTATAAACTCATTAATGGCTTTCTAGGACATCTAGGAGAGTACATAGTGTTTATAATAAAAAAAATGGTAGGATATTTAAACTTTACCATTTAGGTTAATTATTCTTGATGTGTTCAATTAGGGTGCTGGTAATTAGATGTGGTGAAGAATGCATATCATTATGCTGTGATAATGAAATATATAAGAGATTGTTGGGGACTATAGGTTGGAGATATCTTCAAACAAAACTACCTAGGAAAGGAGAGGGTTGAATGTCCAATTCTTATTGAGGCAACTAAGGTTAAATGGTTCGGGAGTAAGGGTTTAGGTTGACAAGGGAAGGATACTTTAGTATGGAATTGTCTAACAACCCAAACTAAAATAATTAGAAACTTTAGAAATGATGGAATAAGAGGTTAATGCCAAGGGAAATGGTGTGACATCAAGGATAACTCCAAATTCTACAAGCCTAACAACATTTCTAGACTTAAGAAAAATACCACAAAATAATGTATACTTAGAAACTTTATAGATTTTTATAAACTTGGTCACTTAAAGGGCACTCAAAGGACAAAATTTTGGAGAAAGTAATATATAAACAACCATACAAATTTCATTAAATTTTTTATAATCTATTACAAAAATAATGCTTAAGTACAAAGGAACCTCAAAAGTAAGAAAAACATGATACTATAAATTTAAGTCCTAACAATTCTTTCATGGTAATGTCTTTCTTATAAGGAACTTTCGCCCATGATTTTTTCATTTCCTAATATGCCATTATATGATATTATTATATATGCACATCTATCTATATCATCATTAGGGACATATCCTTACTTATATGAATGTGCACACATTCTATAGGATGCACCACATCAGGCATTTAAATTGCTATAGTATCTTATGTAATCACATGGGTTTTTCTATCCAATAAGAGCCATATTTTTTATTCTTATTTTTCTATGTTGGGCAACACAATATGATTTTCTAATATTATATCCAATCTATGTTCCTAACAAATCTATCATTCAAGATATTGACCTACTTATCACATCATGCATTCCCTCATAATTAGTAAATTATATGATTGCATCCTTATATGCTTAGCATTTACTATTATATATATTATTTTCCCTCTCCTCATATCCTTTTGTTTTCTATGGATACTACTAATTGTAGGGGTTATATCCTTTCAATGACACTCTTAGGTTGATTTTTGGATATATTTAGACACTCTTAGAGATACTTGTCTCCTATATACTAGGTAATACTTTTGTTTCATGTATCGTATCACCTACCAATTTGCCAAGTAATACAAACTAGGAATATATTATTTTAAAAAATTATAATTTATCCTATTGTTTTTCTCTATCTTGTTAATATTTTTTATAGAACTACATTTAGAGTTTCATTTGATCTTATACAATGTAGTGTTATACAATCTAGTCATGGAATATTTTCCTTCTATCTAGTAGTCTTTTCATGGATAAGACAGAATGAAAACTTGGAAGAGTCGTTAAATTAAATGTGTCACATGACAATATCCTTTCATACATAAATATGTCATTTACATGAATTATTGTGAGTGTTATATATTTGTAGATGCACAACTATTAGAGGATATACTTTTACCTCAAATTAGGACTAAAATACAATTGCAAAATGTGTATATCTATGTAATTTATTATTTAGTTTTGGGCCCCCTCCCTCTGCTATTTATCTACTCATTATATGTGTTATAATGTATTTATTTTTTCTTATGTAGACTTTGTCTCTTTATATTAGATGAACCTTATCACTAGATGACCCTATTCATTCAACTTATTGTATACATATATTTTTGTAACACATTACCCAAGTTTATTCGATGCTATGTTTGTCCTAGTTAAGACTAGAGTCAGAGGGTCGACCCCCATGGTCTTGCACTATACCAATTTAATTTTAAATTTAAAACTTTAAATTTATTTTGACTTTTGGAAACTATCCCCCTCCAAGGGCCAACTAAGTACACTTTTGTGTGATTTATTGTATTGTCCTTATTTTAAAGGCATTCAATATATTCACTTTGACCATCAAAGAACAATCTTCCAATTTTGAATTAATTCACACACATACTCGTGCCTTAATTGGTGGATTAAATAGAATCTAAAATTGCATGAGCATTTATAGGACTAAAGAATTCTGTCATTGACCATTCCTCTTTGTTTAAGAGGGTTGACCTAAGAAAACATGCATTAAGTTATTTTAAATACCTCAAGCCTTTTTTTACTAATTTTTTTTTGTTAATAAGTCAAGTTTGTTTTTGTAAAGATATATCTGTGGTTGCAAATGTAACCCCAATACCCAAACTTGATTTTAAATAGTCAAAATAATCCTTTTTGGTTATAAGATAAATGATAGTCAATGAAACTTTAATCCAAATTTCAAGACATATCATATTTAGCAAATATAGATAAATACCTGAATAATTAATGATTATAAGGTTAAACATCTTGACCCTCTTATTTATTAAAATAACATGCTTTAATTGTTCTATGTTTTAATCCTCAACTATATTTAATTACTCTATATACACATAAATGAACATATAATTAAATTAACTTAAACTTATAAAAAAAATTATTATTTTATTTAAAAATTAAAGACAAATAAATGTTACAATTTGTTGACAATTTTTAAAATACTATACAATAAAGCATTTTGAAAGGCTAATTTTTGTTTTAAGGAAAAAACTTCCATACATGAAATATTATACATTAAACATTTAGAATAAAACACATATGAAAAAAAGCTTTTTGCAAAGTAGATAATCAAGTATATCAAAGGGCTCAATACTTTTTATTATTTGATGAATAGGCCTTCTCTATTAATTAAAAAATATTAAAGTACATATTCACAATAAAAGGCTGGGGGATACAAGATCACCCCGTGAGAGTCGCTCGGCCAGTGGCTGAAAACAAAAAAACAAGCTATTCATCAAAAAATTTCCTCAGGCAACCAAAGCAGTGGTAGCTGAGGGTGAAGGATTAGGGTCATCTTTTTTGCCCCATACATCAATGGGACCAGGAGTCGAGTCTGGCATAGACCACCCATCTTTTGGATCTTTTTCAATTTCTCCTTCCTCCTGCCTGGGAGGCGAGATCGCCAGAGCCAGACGAGGAAACTTGGAGGTGGTGGCAGAGGGCCACCCAGAAATAGCAGCAGTAGTAGGAGAAAAGGCCACATGAGCATTAGAGGGCCACCCTGAGGCAGAGCCATGCCACGATAGAGAAGTCGAGTGGAGATTCCAAGCATCATCTCTCCCACCCGAGGAGCAGCGGGGAGGCTGAGACCACAAGGTCTGAGAGCGACAGGCAGAGGAGCTGCGACCGCGACAGCGGCCATGGGGCAGAGTATGGTCGGTAGAGACAGAGTCCGACAGTACTTGGGCAATCACACAAGGGGCATTGCCCAAGTGTTGGAGGAGCTCCTAAAGGTGGGCCACCTCTAAGGCCACCTTATTAGCTTGTACCTGAATCTACATTAATACATTGTTACAAATGCAAGATTTAGCATAAAGCAAAACATTAATATCCAAATAGCTTTGAGAAAAAATAACAACATTTCTATACTTCCAAAGAGTGCATAGGATCTCCATTCTAAAAGCATGCCATATGTAGGAGAACCTATAGGGGATTCTAGGTGAATCACCTAGAAGAGCCATGTGCTAGGAAAAATTCTCAGGTCGAAAAGGCCGAAAAAAGCCATGAATCTAGCTCCAATATTGTTGAGCTTTTCTACAGAACCAAAATATGTGCATAAAAGTTTCTAGGGGACCACAAAAAGGGAATCGAGGATCAGGAACTCCCAAGTGCTTGAGTCTGGAACCCAAAGGCAAACCTTGAAAGATAACACACCAAGCAAAGTCTGTAATCTTAGGTTCGGTGATGGCAGACCAGACAACCAAAAACTTGAATCTCTAGGAAGTCTGAGAAGACTGCAAGTGCCACCGTTGATAGAGAACATGAACCATAGGTAAATGAGGAACCAACTAGAGATAACCCATTTTGGGTTTGTAGTTGGTGAAAGGAGTCCGAGGATACCACTTCCAGTCTTTCCACCAAGGTCTTACAGACCAAATACCGAGCTTATGAAGTAAATTTGAGGGAAGGGACGAGACCAAAAGGTCATAACTCTATCTATCTGGCCGAGACAGGCAAAACTGGACCTGGAGGTCCTCCCAAGACTGAAGGCTCATAGAAGATCTAGAAAAAAGATCCTTAGGTGTATGAATATCATGCTTGTGAAAGCATAGAGCACTGACACCTTGAATTTTGACTAGAGGTAACCCTTGCACCTGAAAAAGAGGGGACCACCAAAGGTTGTGTTGATTCATGGATAAGTCATCCTAAAAGCCATCTCTAGTTCATCGTAGCCAAGGCTTGATAGATTCCCAAGCACGCCAGATACTTTTAACCACAAAAGTACCCTTTATCTGAATAGGGTCTTTCATGGTGAGCAAGGTTTGCAAGACAATCTCCTTCCAGGCTGGCCTTTTGGAAGGAAAGCTTGAAGAAATGCAATGCCGAAGAATAATTTTCTAGGCCTCGTCACCAAATAAGGCTCTGATAACCCATTTAGCACATAAGGTCAGCCCTTGGTTCTGGGTAGAAATAAGGCCGAGTCCTCCGGACTCCTTGGGGAGACAACAGTATTCCCAAGCAACCCTGTGAAAACCATGATGGTCGGACCCAGAGGCCCAGAGAAAGGCCTGTAGAAGTCTTTCCAACTTCATGTAAGAGGCCTTTGAAGGAGCCCAACATGAGGAGTAGTAGACATGGGTGGCAGCCAACACTTTGGAATAGACTTGGAATTTACTAGCCAAAGAGAGAGGCTTGGTGATCCAGTAAACAAGCTTTTTCTCGATTCTGGCTGAGACCGCCTTCTAGAGATATGAAGGCGAAACTTGTAAGGCAAAAGGAATGCCCCAAAAGTGAAATTTTTTGCCATGCTGAAGCCATTTCTAGTCATATTGAAGGATCTAAGGCGGAGCGAGAAGAAAAGATTGCTTGTAACATTGTGTCTTGTGCCATTGAATGGCCGAACCAAAAGCCAAGCAAAAAGTGTTTAGACACTGAAGAGAAAACTACACATTATCTTCATCCTTAATGAGAGTGAGAAAGGAATCATCTGCAAAGTGGCCATTGACAAGTTGGGAAGGTGACTCAGGAAGGGAGATACCATGGACACATCGAACAACAATAGCATTAGAAGGTAAGTAACCAAACCCTTCCGCTACAAGAACATATAAAGTAGGAGCCAGAGGGCATCCCTAGTGAATGGATTTGAAAAGGCTAAAAGCCTCAGACTATCAACCATTAATGGTGATGCAAGCTGAGGCATCTCCAAATAACATCTGAATAGACTGGATGAATAGGGGACCAAAGCCAAGGGCTTTGAGCATAGCCAAGATAAAAGGCCATTGAATGCCATCATACGCTTTAGCGAAGTCAATCTGAAGAAAGATTTCCCATTGTTGAGAGCATCTAGCCCAATCCATCCCTTCCTAAACAACAATAATATTGTCTAGAATAAACCTAGATTTAATAAATCCAGTCTGTTTCGGGCGCACAATAAGCAGCAGGAGATGACGAATCTTGAGGGCCAAATCTTTGGCAATGATCTTATAAGAGACATTAAGCAAGGTAATAGGTTGCCAATTGCAAATATCCTCTGGGTCCCCAGCCTTATGGATAAACTTGATGTTTCCCTAGTTAATCATTTTTCCCAAGGAGTGGGAATGAAAAGCTTCCAGATAGACCTTATGAAGATTAGGATCAACACAAGACCAAAGAGCTTTGTAGAATTCACAAGGGAAGTCATCATAGCCTGGGGCTTTGTTATCTGCCATATAAAAGGCATCTTCTTTGAGATCATCAATGGTCAGTAAGAGATCACAAAAGGCCTTCTACGAGTCAGAAAGCCATTTGGGAACAATGGCTAAGCAATCTTGTAAGGCTTGGGTTCTAGCTGGAGAATCTCCCTACACTGTGAACACCTTCTCATAATGATGGACAAAGGCTTGTGATATGTCATGCAATTTGGTGAGAAGAGCCTAACCCTCTTTTATTTTCTTAATTCCTATAGAGGTATGATGGGCACGTAGAGCCAGGAAGAATTCCTTAGAAGCCCTATCACCCACCTTGAGCCAGTGCAATCTGGCTTTGATTTGAGCTCCTCTGGCAGAGTGACTATTAGCAACTTGTTTTTGATGGTGAACTTGGGTTAAACAGAGTTGCAGGGTAGAATCAAAGGGATTCAAAGCCAAAGCTTATATGGTAGCACATAGAGCTTTGATGGTCACATTATACGACCACTTGCGGTAGATGGTGAGTTGCCTACCATAAATGCGTAGAAACCTCACAGAGTGGGAAATGGCATCATGCCACCACACAATCCAACTAGTGTGATGATGGGGCCTTGGTTCTAAATTCCACACTCTTTGAATATGGGCCATCATGGACTGATGGTGCTAGAGATATGTGTTGAAGTAGAACTGTATTTTGGAAGCACATTGCCTAGTTGTCTTCCATTCAATGCTAAACTTTATGGGGAAGTGGTCTCACAACATCACATCAACAAGAGGAGTGACGAGTAGATCATGATCCTTAGAAAAAGAGAAAAATGATTGCGCAGATATCATAGCACGATCAAGCCTTTTAAGAATTCTGTCAGAGCTAGCTCTGAAATTAGACCAAGTGTGCTAAACCCCACCAAGATGGTGGTGGTTGGTGTTGGGGTCAAAAAGACCCAATTTATTGTGCATATAGTATTAGGCTTCCCACTCTTCAACTGTCCAACAAAAAGGCAAAAAACCATCCTTATCGGAAGCTACCTCAACCATATTGAAGTCCCCACACATGACCCAAGTGGCAAGTGGTAGATTATCCACAAACCAATGCCAGAGGTATGATCTTTCAACCGAATCATTGGGAGCATAAACATTAATGATCCCAATGAAATGATCATCAATTGAAAGCAAAACCAAGACGATGCACTGCATGGGATCAACCCCATGAGAAATAACTGTAGAGCACCACTGAGGTGAAATGAGAGTGACAACCCCACCTCGACTAGCTTCATGCTGGGAAGCAAAAATAAGGTTTTTTGGCCAAATAACACGACATGCAACATTGAGCATGAAACCTACAATTTTAACTTCCTAGAGGCAAATAACATCTAGGCCTACAATACATTGATGAACATCTCGAACATAATATTTTCTGGTGAGGTCTGTGAGACCTCAAACATTCTATGAGATGTAATTCATGACAAAACCAACATATCTTCCTCGTGCCCAAGAGAGGAGAAACTATTGCACAAAAAGTCTAGGTCCCCACTAGAGATAACTCACCATTTTTTTGAACCACCATCTACAATCTCAACATGCCCTGAAGGGCTATGAGAGCGGTGTAGAAAATGTGGAGAAGAAATTGCAAACACAACCTATGGAGTGTGCACCCAAGAAGGGCAAGAAACATCCTTAGAAGAAGCATTCCCCTATTGAGCAGGATTTGAAACTGAAGTAGAAGCCACCTGGGAGGACAAAGACTGCATAGGAGGATCCATCGTCGGTTGAGAACTAGAACCAACAGGAGTCTTTTGGGCCAAAACCCTGGGGGTTTTACCTTTACGAACCATAGTGGTCCATTCATCCTTCTTGGCTCCCTCCATAGGTCGAGAGCCAGACTCCTTAACAAGGGGTTTTAATTTTGGAGTTGCCAAGGGACAATCCTTGATCTTATGATCCACTGACTGGCATTGATAACAAGTGTTGGGTAGGTTCAGATAAAGCACCTTCTGGGTGAAGGTGTTACCGCCCACTTGAATATCAACAGTTTCTTTCGAGTCGCAAGAAAGTTCGACCTCAACACATCCCCTCTTTCGAGGGCGAGCATTAAAAAAATGGCTTGGCTTGAGGCAAACAACTTTGCCAACAGACTGAGCAATGGTTTGCATGAAAGGCCAACAAGGCAAAGGGAGACCAGGGAACTCAACCCAAACTGGAACTTATAATTTTTTGTCATCTAAGACAGAAAAATCATGAGACCAATGCTGGAAAACTAGAAGGGATGACCTAACAGTCCACGGACAATGGGAGAGAATAGCTTCCACATGGGAAGGGTTTGAAAAGCGAAACAAAAAAAACCTTTTGTGAGACTTTGGATGCCATCAAGCCTAACCCCATGTGGAGACCAGGCTTTGGCAACCCAATCACGAAGCATGCTTTCAAGAGGGATCCTAACCACAAAATAACCTATCAAAGTACATTTTTCAAGCCAGTCACATGCATTGTCAAAATCCTGAACAGGAAGTCCAACATCAAGCGAGGACATACCTCACGAAACACTTTTGGAACAAACTTGCAAGGGCGTTTTCTTGGGGGCGCCATGAGGGTTCATTACAACAACTCCATCACTAGTATCAACTGTTGGGCTAAAGTTGGCCGAAGCCATAATAAACACAAAAATCCCATAGTAAATGCGGTCTGAAACAATCAGGACAGAATACGCAACCTCAAACCCTAACAGAGCTCATTCCATGGATGACTACTTTCATTGTTCTACTTTTTATTATTTAACTATACAATCAGTCAACAATTGTTTGCATTAAAGATAAAGTTTTGCCTTCTTCTCCTTTGCCTACTATGGCCTTAACCCCTTCTTATTGTTAATGTTGATGTCGTTAATCGTAATACCCTCAATATTATGTTGGGAGAGTAATAGTGTAATCATTCATTCTCCTTCATCTCTGATGTATTCTAATAATGATCCAACAAATATTAATGTCTTTTGATGTGTCATGGGAAGGAAATATTATTTATTATGAGATCCAAGAAAAGCATATATAGTGATTGCATTTGATGAACTCCTCATGTCTAATTTATATTACTCTCCTCTCTCAATCTCAATAACTACTTGGATGTTGGTCATCTAAGAATATAAACTTATATCCAATCTAGATAATGCCTTATCCATTGGCATCCTGCTAAAATGGTATTCTTTGATGGCACCCTTTGAAACATTTAAAATGTAAACATAAAACCTTAAACAATTAATACAAATATTGGAAAAGTAAGAACACATAATTTTTAGAGCATACAATTAAGAGGTAGATGTGCAAGGTTCAACAATGATTTCAACCCTTCACATGCAGTTGCTTCAAAAACTAGTTGCTTTAAATCTATTTCATTTAGATTCCACATAGTGGCAACTTTCAATGATTGGAGTCTGGGACAAATCTAATCCGTAAAAATCTATTATTTCAAGGCTAGTCATACAGCTGCCTGTACAAGCATCCAAACTAATTGAATCGCTGCCTTTGCTCAAATTCAAATTCCCATTGAATCTCTGCCTTTTCTTGGACCATAAACTCAATGTTCTAAGATTACTAAGTTGTTTAATTGATTCTATAAGGAATGTTGTATCAGTGTTCTGTAAAGAGTTGATTATTCTTAATTTTTCCAAATGACAGAACATTGCTATTAAATCTGGAAGCTTTTGCAAGGAGGGAGACTTCAAAATTTCCACCCTTCTCAACTTGAAACTGACTTGGCATTCATAGCTACTCTTCAAAAAATGAAGTAAATAACCTTCGACCAAACAAGTATTCTAATTTCTGAAATGACTTGTTACCATCAAAGAATGGTGAAATACCTGAGTATTGGTCTGCAACTATTGATGAAAACTTCTCCACATTTCTTCCATGTGGCAAACAGATAAATAATGCAATTTTCATACAAGAATACATCAAGTAATTTCTTTTGATTTGCCACTATGGTTTACAATTTCAAGCCCAATGAGGTTAGTCTTAAAAAAACCATTTTTTAATGGAGGTTCAGACCTGTGAGCTGCCAGTCCAGCAAGGGCATGAATCCCGTGAGCTGCCAGCCCAACGAGGGCCTACATGAAGTAGTTTTTGCCACCTGATATAGGGGCTCGATCTAGTATGCTAAGCCTCTTTGGCTAAGAGCCAAGGATTGAGGGGTATCCATTCCACCAAATTCTCCCAAGGCACGATCCTGACCTCATCCCTTATGATGTCAAAGCCTTGCACTCAACAATACTTGATCCCTGGTGGGCTCATTTAGAGCCTTTCAACTTCACCAATAGACTAAGGGCCCATTGAAAAAAACCATTTGAATTCCCTATAAAGTAAGTAATAGTGATTTGGAGGGAGGAATCCTTGAATGAATCGAAACATTTACCCTTTGTTTTTGTTATGATTTGTTTAAATCCTTGTGCTTCCTTCATATAAGGATTAGGATTAAATGTGTGGTTGGCTGAATTTTTTTATGAAATCAAATAAATTGAAATGTTTTTTTAAGAGCTTTCTATAGTTTTAGTTGTATAATTTAAAGAAACAACATACCATAGATCCATGAATTTGTGGCCTTCACATATGGGGAGGCCCCAAGTCATCTGCCAATTGCCTTTCGAGATCATGAAGGAGATTGTGCTTTTCAAATTTGCACCAATTCATTTCAATTAGGCACTTATCTTGAAGGGTTTGAATTGCATGTTGAATGTTCCAACTGGAAGTGGCCCAACTTGACATAGCTATACATTTTATATTAGTCATGAATTTCTTATTGAATAAACAAGCAATGTCTATAAAAATATGTTTCTCCTCTTGGTCCAAACCATCAAAGCTAAAATTAATTCTTTGCATTATATTCTTAGGTTGGATTTTCGTAACTTTTTCCAATTGTATCTCCCAATAATACTCATCCCTCCCATGAAGGTGGGTGCCCAAAACTTTGAGTTAGAGAGGCAATCCATCATAGAATTGCACGAAGCTCTCAACCAATTTATCATATGCAATGGGAGATTCTTGTCCATGGAAAGCATGGCTACATAAGAGATCTTTAGCATGATCCTAGTTCAATCCCTTTATCTTATAATGGATGTCTACATGTATTAACGTACTTTTGTCGTAGGTTATAATAATTACTAGGCTACTAAAGTTGAGCATACCTTGAGGTAACAATGCATCCAACTATTCTAAATGATCAATATCATCTAGGACTATAAGAAAATTCAAATTCCTTACTCTTCCCAAAAAATCCTTTAGCTTTTGATTCCATGGTCCACACTACTAATTTTAGAGCTTCAATCTCTTGTTCTTTAGAGAAAATATATTCTAAGAACTAACTTTGCTACGAGTACAATTCATCTCTAACATGTGATTCTCGCACATCAGAGATAAAAGATGATTCATGGTAGCCTGAACTCTTCCTATTAAATAATTCTTTTATGAGGGTGGTCTTTCCAAACCTCCCAAGTATATAGATACTTGCTATCATGACCTCATCCATAGTTTTGGGTCTCTTGTGTTTCCTTGTCTTTGAACAAATTTCAAAATATTAAATGAGTTCAACACATTGAATCAGATATTTTGCAATATCTAATGGTGTCATATGAAAAAGAATTAACAAGATGCCTTTATAAAGGGTTGTATAAGTAATTTAGTGATTAGGTCAATCTCCAATCATCAAATTGAAGCACGAGGACCAAAAACCATTGGTGAGGGAAAGTGCACTAACCCATTTTAATTAGCAATTGTTTAAGGAGGATCATGGTGCCTAGGGTGCCCTAGGCACCCCTGTCCTCCAAAAATAGGGCAAGGTTGGATTCAGAAGGGAACAATCCCACAATGGGGTCGACTTAGCCATGCATCCATGTGACATCAAATTTGATACAAAAATGCCTAAAATAGACCTAGGGGAGAACTAGCAAGAGTCACACTAAAGTAGGGGCACAAAAGGGTGGTGTAAATTTTACACAGTTACAATTTAAGATGCTACAAATAGAAAAAGAAGGAGATGAGGAGAGGTGGGTGTAGATAGGTGTAAGGTGGGAGGGATATCATGATCTAAGTAGACCTATAAAGAGAGGAAGAGAGTTTCCAAGAGGGAAAGGATAAGAGGGATACACGTTAATAATATAAAATGTTATATCAAGCACGTATATAATATTTTTTAAATATATTTATATTAATATCATAAATTATATCATATTATATATATTAGTTATTGTAGTCACATAGAACTGTCAACTTAATTAATGAATATTTACTATTTATTTGATTAATAAACCATCAATAACCAGTTAATTAAATTAATTCATCCTCAAACCATTCTCCTATTAATTAAATAAATTATTCAATTTATTTAAATTAATTCATTTAGCCACATTATAAAAACAATCAATTAAATAAATAAACATATTTATTTAATTTAACCCCTCTCATCATTTAAATAAATAAACAAATATTTATTTAAATCACTAAAATTACCCCCCCAACTTGCATTTTCCTACAAATGCAAGTTGCACCTATTTGATTGAAATAATGAATTTTATTTTAATTAAAATCCCATTTCCCCTCACCCACCAAATCCACTTGCTCTTCTAACCACTCTCTAGACTCTTCTGGCCACCTTCTAGACTCTTCTAACCCCTTCCTAATTAGCCTAACCCATCCCCTAAACATTGTCACATTCCTAAGCAACTTGGAGTCACTTCTCAAAGCCTTGAAAGTATTTAAAAAGCATTCAATGCTTTGTGTCTCCAACAAGTTAACCCCCAAAGTCTCCCATACCATTAATGGTTCTTACATAACCATTTATGGTTAACTCCACTTGTCTACATGGGAATCTCCACTAACTCTTGCACAAGAGTTTGTACATCGGATAATGGCATTATCCTTGGATAATAGTTTTATCTAATAACTCAAGCTTAACCAAACCCCCTAGGGTAACCCTCAGGTCATGTCAAGCATTTAATGTTTCTTCCCTCTCCTCTCAAGCCATCTCATGATGACATTTGTCATCTTGGGATTGGGTTGAAAGCCCTCACATGGACCATAAGCCTTTCAATCTCGACCCTTGTTGAGATTACTCAATATCAACCATCCATTGCTCTGTTTTTCCTATAAATAGAGCCCATTCCTTCACAATCCAGATCCAAAAATCTTGCATGCGTCTAAGTTATAGTGAATTTAGGAGAGTATTTTAGCATAATCTACATTTGTCTTTTTGGTTAAAATTAACAATAGCATTTAATTAACTAATATTTCTCTAGTTGTTAGCTTGCATTTGCACACTTTCATAATCATATCACAATCTTGAATCTCCATAAGACTTCCATAGTAGTGCACAACTGAGAGCTACACTCACGTGGAACTTGGAGAGGAGAGGAACAAGGGAGGAGCAACTATGAGCATCTTGGTTAGCATTTGGAGGAGTATAGTTTATCTATTCTATGTTTCTATGCTTTCCATTTCATGCTTAATAACTCTCTTGATATGCATATTTAGGATAGTCTTTTGTTGCTAACACTAACGTTTTCTTCTTGTGCTCTTGTGTGTTCTCATCAAACAGATTTCTAGTCCTTTTTGCAGAGCGTCAGTAATATATACAAATAAATATATATTAAATAAAATATATAATGTATATTGTAAATTCATTGATTATATCTAGACTGAGTTGTGCTTCAATCTTATAAGATGATCCATACGACCTTAATCCTCTCTTTTTTGGTGCATGACTGTTGAAAGGATTCATTTTCACAATTTTTTGACATGGAGGCCTTGCAAAGAATAAAAAATATTTTAAGGACTTTTTGCTTCCATGATGCATGTTCGAAGGTTAAAACAAGTTTGTTACATTCTTTTCAAATACTTTTACATTTAGAAGAAGCCACCCTATAGAAGGCCCCACATGAAAGATACATGGAGAACTTGAACAAGTTGCGTGGAAGCCTCATGAAAGTCTAAGCTCAAGCCACTGGATACCACTCAAGAAATGTTATTGAATAGCTACATTTCCCAAACATATGGGTCCACCAAGATTATGAAGGATTTTTAGAAATCCATGGTGAAAAATGTCAACTTTTGAGCCAAGCGAAGATTTCATAAGCCCTTGATTCAAAGAGGAAATGTAGGCACACCCTTGGCTAGTAGAAAAAAGAATTAATCTAGACACCCAATAGATTCAAAAGAGAATATATGAAAAAAAATTCTAAAGCAAGTTGTAGGGTATGTATAGGATCACGAGGGCCCAAAAAGTGGCGATATTTTGACTAAAGTCCTGATTCATAGGTTGATTCAAAAATATTTATAACTTTCAAATGATATCATATTTTTTGAATTCAAAAAATACATCACATTATATGCTCTGTATACTATAGGATTAAAAAAAAAATTGAAGCTTGTAAAGTTTTGACAAAGTTATGGTGGTCAAACATATAGGTTTTTATATTTTTAAAAAGGTGTAAAAAAATTATAATTAATTATATATTTAAAAAAAAAAAAAAAAAAGTGTGTCACATCCAGACATCAGTCTTTTACTTATATCTAAAATATTATAAAAAAAATTATGATTTGATTGTGGTTGGGGTGGTTAGATAGACACCTGCTTCTTATCTTTTTCCTGAAATTTTAGTACTACTACATTAAAATTTCAACTTTTTGTCAAATAGATTCTTTTTTTTAGAAAACAACTAGTAGCTTACAAATTACATTCAATTTCTACAAAATATTTTCTTACCTATTTTTCAAATAATGTTGGTAACTTATTCGATTTTTTATGTCAAGTTGCCTAACTTTGCTTTTCTAATTTTCATTGCCACTTAAGGGCCTGTGTTGGCCCCCAATGATCCTGCACATACCCTACATGCTAAAGTCATTTTCCTAAAAAGTGATTAAAAATCTAGGTGTTTCTCATGCCTAGATTTAAGAAGAGAGAATAATGCAAAGATCCATCATGTGGAAATTAAGTTACAATGGTCATCATTGTTTGATGAACATGCAATGAGTATGCGGAGGAGGATTCAACTGCAAAAATTAGTTTGATTCTTAGGAATTATCTCTTTAAAAGCCTTCAAGAATTATTGTAATAGGAGTTCAACACTTTAAAAAATAAAGATTTTGTAATCTCCTTTCTAATCAAAAAGTAAAAGAATGTTTCTAAGTTCAGTAATTTGCGTTTATTTGACATTAGCATGTTTGTTCTTAGGTTGGGTATTGGATTGTGCCTTTTTTTGCCTTTCTCTTGTTTTACTTAGGTTTGCATGCTTTGTGTCACTTTGATTTAGAAGCAATTGGCTTCTTTGTTTAATGTTAGCTATGTGAAGAATGCTGGCAGATGCACACTCCAATGAGAAATTGTAGGTGATTGAAGGTATTGTCATTGATGGCAACCTTACAATCATGTGATACTGGCAGTTAGACACATACACCAACACTGGTAGACTCAACATTGGCATATAGAACACCGGCACTGAAAAGAAGAATACCGGCATCCTGGCCGACAACAATTTTGTGTAAATGCATTTTGTAATTAATTGTAAAAACTTTTGTAAAGATGACATGGCAGATTGTAAAATGACTCATATATATAAGAGACATTGTAGATCATTTAGTAAGAAAAAAAAGATATGATACGAAATATAATAGAAGGTAGCAGACCTAATATGTGAATTATTGGTTAAGGGTTTTTGTATGTAGCAGAGCTTAAACCGGTACTGGATCTGGCATAGCAGATGCTAATTTGAAGCAGTACAAGACATTGGATTTGTATAATCCATTTTTGTAAGTCAGTGAGACTTCCTTTGTAATTGAGCAGTGAGCTCTAGGAACTTGGCCTTCTTGCATGTGCAGGCCCCTTTTGTAAATCAGTAATATTCCCTTATTGGCTAGTAAGTGAATATTGTGGGTAACAAATCCCACCGAGCTTTTTCCCACACTGGGTTTCCTCGTCAAAATATTGTGTTATGGTGTGCATCCTATGTTGTGATTATTGTTCTTACTTGCTGCATTAATTTTGGTTTACCGGTACACTGTTTTGATATGCTTTTTGTGTTATAAGTTAAGAAAGTTTTATTACCGGTCAAATACTGATTCACCCCCCCCTCTCAGTATCTTTGGGAATCCTAACAATTGGTATCAGAGCCTGGTCCTCTATTTTCAAAAGCCTAATAGCTTGAGGAAGATCTTGACATCGGTAGAGATGGAAAACCTAATGAAGCAGTTCGAAACAACTCTTTTAGACTATGATGTAGAAAAGGTGAAGAATATCAAACTTGAAGATGATCTAAAGGCTGCATAGGATATTATTCAAGGACTTCAAGAAAATATTACTATTGCAAGGAATAAGAGAAGAGAACTTTGTGAAAAGATGCAGAACAGTGATGATGAAAAGGAAACTCTTAATGATCTAGTGAACAAGTTGAGACAAGAAAACACTACAATGAAGAATGAGATGCAAGATATGACCATGAGATTTTATAAAGAAATTGAAGATAGAAAGAAGAATGAAGATGACTTGGTTATAAGACTGAATGATGCTGGAAATGAAAACACAAGACTTAGTCATGAAAATGATATTTTGAAGACAAATTTGATGCATACACAAAATGACACAAATGAACTCATGAGACAGAAAGGAATCTTGGAAAGGGAATTGGCTGCTGCAAATCAACACAAGGAGAAATTCAAGAAAAGCTCAGAAGAACTTGGTGACATGCTGAAGAATCAGAAACCTAATGGTGATACAAATGGCCTTGGCTTCGAAGTTGGTGAAAGCTCCGGTACTGCAAACAATCTTGATCATAGCAAACCGGTAAGACAACCTAATGCTTACAAATTAATGGGAAATGCTTTAACTGCAACAAATATGGTCATAGAGAAAATTAGTGTAGATCTAGAAACTATCAGAACACTAATACACCCACTAGTCAATGTTGTAAGTGCAACAAAATTGGTCATAATTCAGAAAATTGCAGAATGAATGTAAGATGTTATGTTTGTGGAAGATTTGGACACTTATCTAATCAATGCAAAACACAAACTGACATAGGTTATGGGAAATCTATTCAGAAAAACAATGTGACCTGTTATGCTTGTAACAAGATTGGACATATTGCAAAATTTTGTAGAAGGCACCACTGACAAATAACAAAGGTCCTAGCTTGAAAGGTAAAGAAAAGGTTGAAGAAGTAAAATAAGAATTCTCAAAACAATGGATTAGAAAGTCAGATCAGAATGTTGATGGGAATACTCCTCCACCGGCAAAATAGAGTATCACTCCATCGATAGGAGACTCTTCATCTAATTGAAGGAAAATCCTTTGGGGGTTTAGCAACATAATGAAAAATATGCTATTATTCCCTCAGTTGATGGTAAGAAGTTAAAATGCTTATATACCGACATATGAGTTTAAGTTATGACTTAACCGACAAGCATTAAATGTGGTAGTTGGTGAAAATAACATTATAAAACAAGTGTTTTGGCTCCATTTTCATTTCACTGAGCATTCAAATCTTTGAGAGCGCAAAATTTCCCAAGGGAAGGCATTCTTAGTGAAGAAGTGAAGCAATTCATCCAAGCATTCGTCCTTAAGGTAGATTGAGGTATTTATAACCATGGCATCCTCCTCCACCCCTGAATTTATTGCAAACCCTATTGTTGTTGAGGTTATTAAACGCCCTAGACCCGTATTCAAACTGGTTCCCGAAATTGCGAAGAAAGATGATAGTATAGGTGCATTTTCTCAAATTCCTAAGGGAGTAGTATATGCTAAAGACCCTAGGATTTACATACATTGTAACATAGAGGAACTGGGTGATGATGAAATCAAGAATATGTATTCGACAATGATTTGTGATGAATCTGGAAATGTCAAACCTGAACACAAGATTGTGGAAACCCTAGGTTTCACTGAAATCCTTGGTGTCCCAGATTTCCCAAGGATATCATAAGGATTGTGCTAAGAAGAGTTCATGATGAATTCTTCTGGTTGATTCAATCCACAAAATCATGAAAGAGGCCATTAAGGCAGTAACAGGGTTACCTTCCATAGGTAGTAGGCCTGACAGGACAAAGAAGGTCCCAAATGACACTGTAACAAAACTAATCGGTGGAACTTTTGACAAAAGATCTCTAAGGGTAAACGATGTAAAGGACATAAATGTTAGATTTATCAGTATGATCTTAGGTTATAAAGCTACACATGCTAATAGGTTGAACTCAGTTTCTAGCTTATGTATTAAAAGTGCATATGACATGGTTAACAACAATGCTAGAATAGATGTGTGTGAATGGCTCAAAGATGAATTGAATGACAATTTGGGGAAAATAAAAGGAGATAAGAAAGGAACTTTTAGATTTGGAAATTTACTTGTATGTTTAATGCTATACATTACAAAACAAGTACCTGGTATTGGTGCAAGGGATTTTGGTTTTGACATACCAGTAGGAAAGCAATTGTTGGTTCTACTGAACAACATGGGAGATGACAGGGAGAAAAACTTAAATGAATATTTTCAAGCTCTAAAAGCTCGAATGAAGACCAGAGTAAGACCGTCACAAGCAATTGTAGATAAATATTAGAAATAAATTTGCTTTGTAATCAATAAAGATGAAATATGGATGGAGGTAGTTATCCCTAGAACTTTGAGTAACTGAAATGGGCTATGAAATAGATGATAACATTATAGAAACTTATGCAAAAGCCCTCCTTGAAGCACCCAAGGAACCCACTGAAGAAGTCTTTAGCAATGCTGAAACAATAGAAAGTGGAATTCAATCAAAGAAAAGACTCAAGAAAGTTGAAGCAACTGTAAGGAAAGGAAACCGACAGGCAAAGGCAATTAAGGAAGATGTACTGAAACAAACTGGTATCAAAGAAAATGAGTTGGAAGGACTTCAACTAGAAGCTCATCTTTCACCAGTTGGAACCTCCTCTGAAAGTGATAGACCAGCAGTATTCAAAAGGGTAGATAGAAAAAGAAAACCCTCACCGGTACCATCACCTACACCCAGGAAAACAAGCCAAAAACAACAGGTAGTGAGGCCTCCAGCGAAAAAGAAGGTAAAGCAAGATATTACTCCACTGGATAAACTCTTGAGAGAAATAACTAAAGATGGAAAATTGAAAAACATCAGCAAAATATACAACACACTATCTATAGATGACAAGGAAAGCATAGAGAACAGTGTAATTTTACACTTAGATATATACAAGAAATTTTTGATGCAAATTGTTGATGAAATACCAAATGATTTGTATAGGAGATTAGAAGCTAGAAGGTTAGCCATCATTGAGTTGGATAAGAAAATTAAGATTGAGAAATTACTTCCAGTACATCCAATCAACTCAACTGATGAAATAGATAAATTAATCAGTGAAGCAAACCGGACAGTGTTCTCCACTACTCACCGGCATGTAGCACTAATGGCTGGCAGACTGAAAGAAGTCACATAAGATACAACAGATGGATGGGATATATTCTTTGTAGAAAAAGAAAAAGAGGAAGAATTAAAAAGACCTAAAACCATTAGGGTATATCAAAAGGACAGAGATAAGGGAAAAGGTAAGGTAGGTGGTCCTTCAAGCCTCAAAATAACTGACAATTTGCCCCCATCTCCTTTAGATACTCCACTAGTAGATACTAATAACAGTCAACCGACTACTGAGAATGTGGAAACTCCACATGAAGATACAAATCCTGAATCTGAAATCTTGTATACTATGAACATAGACACTCAGGAGGTCAATATTGTAGTTGATAAAAAAAGTACTGAGGAAAAGAAGAAAGATGTTGCTACTGAGCAACCAGCTAATAATATTAAAGTTGAAACACAAGATGATAACATGGAGATTGGGATTAGTGAAATGGCTATTGATATTGTTAATACAAGCGCTAAAAAACAAACAGAGATAGAGATACCAGCTACAGAGAATACAAAGAAACCTAATGAGACACTAGTAGTGGACAGTGTAAAGGTACAAATAGAGAAACTGGAAGTACATACAAAGGCTACACCTGAGAAACCGGTTGTTGAGAGCTCAAAAAAAACCTCTGAGACACAAATGAAGAAACAGGAACAAGTACAGGTTGAAACACGAGTTCAGATAGCAACAGTGCTGCCGACTAAAACTGAAAAGCCCAAACCTTTACTTATAGAAATGCAAACGCAGATTGACCTACTAGAGGTCGAATCAAGCAAGGTGATTACTACAACAGGTAGCATGGCTATTGTGAAAATAGTTGGACAAACATTTGGTACTTGTATGGCAGAATTCTGACCTACAAATATAATAGAGGTCTTATTGGATTCAATAAAGAAGATCACAGAATGTAATGCACAAGCCTATAAGGCTATTGATGATACCATCCCAATTCTTAAATTGATAGCACCAAAGTGCATTGTTGACAGTAAGGATTCTTTAGGTCAACTAGACACATTGTCTAAGTTCATCACTGACAATATTTTGACTATTGATCAAATGAATGAGGACACATTTAAGGAAAGAATGATTTAGGAAAAAGAGAAATTCTTTGAGGAAATTGTAAAGAAGAATAAGGAGAAAATGGACACCCTTTTACTGGAACTTGGAGAGATAATTTTTGATTTCAAGAAATTGTATAGAGACACTTGTAAAAAAAACATTCTAACAGAGGATCTAGACAAGGAAATCAGCAAAGCATAGGATGAGATTAATAATGTTGCTGACAATCTAATAGGTACATCAGATTCATTTTTGGAGATAGAAAGGAAAATTGTAGAACAAGAAGACGAAATTGAGAAATTAGAGAAGGACAAAGAAAGAATAAAGGATAAAGCAAAGGACTTGAAATGTAAACTTGGTCCTAAACTAGATTACCTCATTTCTTTGAGAAAAGAAAATTCTGAGGCTCTGGTTCCTAGACTAAAGACACTGGAAGAGAAAATGCACATACTCACTGGTACAGTGCAAAGACCATAAGAGGCATTACAGGATAGCAAAAGATTCACCGAGTGTTTAAATTTGGTTTTGACAGATATTTTTCATATTGTAACCCACCGACTACAAGAATTTAGGTAGAACTCCACTGACAATGAATGACAACCTTTGTCATTGATGTCAAAGGGGGACTAGTGAGATGAGAAAAATGATTAGAACAAGACATCATCAGCTCAGGGGGAGCAACACACATTTTTGGGTACACATCTAGTATAATTTTTGGTACAGTTTCTGGCAAACTTTTTGGACTTCAAATTTTGGATACATTCTTGAAATTTTCTCATGAGTATTGCCATCAATGCCAAAGGGAGAGATTGTTGGCAAATGCACACTCCAATGAGAAATTGTAGGTGATTGAAGGTATTTTCATTGATGGCAACCTTACAATCATGTGATACCGGCAGGCAGACACAGGCACTGACACCGGCAGACTCAACACTGACATATAGAACACCGACACCGAAAAGAAGAATACCGACATCTTGACCAACAACAATTTTGTGTAAATGCAATTTGTAATTAATTGTAAAAACTTGTGTAAAGCCAACATGATGGATTGTAAAATGACTCATATATATAAGAGATCATTGTAGATCATTTAGTAAGAAAAAAAAGATATGATGCAAAATATAATAGAAGGTAGCAGACTTAATATGCAAATTATTGGTTAAGGGTTTTTGTATGTAGCAGAGCTTAAACCGGTACTGGATCTGGCATAGAAGATGCTAATTTGAAGCAGTACAAGACATTGGATTTGTATAATCCATTTTTGTAAGTCAGTGAGACTTCCTTTGTAATTGAGCAGTGAGCTCTAGGCACTTGGCCTTCTTGCATGTGTAGGCCCCTTTTGTAAATCAGTAATATTCCCTTATTGGCCAGTAAGTGAATATTGTGGGTAACAAATCCCACTGAAGTTTTTCCCACACTGAGTTTCCTCGTTAAAATATTATGTTATGGTGTGCATCCTATGTTGTGGTTATTGCTTGTTGCATTAATTTTGGTTTATCGGTACACTGTTTTGATATGCTTTTCATGTTATAAGTTAAGAAAGTTTTATTACCGGCCAAATACTGATTCACCGCCCCTCTCAATATCTTTGGGAATCCTAGCAAAGAGTGGATCATGTAGATTCTTTCATTCTTCCATTTTCCTTAGATTAGAAATTATATTATGCGATTAAGAAATATTATTTTAAGAATGGTTAATTATTATGAGAATTCCAAAGAATTGTTTTCTTCCTATCGATCCTCAGTACACACTACTCATGGGGGGATTTTAAAGTTATGCCTTGTTTCTGAGTTACTTTGTGCATTTCATTCTCCTCTCAATAATGAAGAGTTGTGGTTTGATGTGTTGACTTCTAGGAATCAATGTTTCTTTGTGATTTACACAAAAACAAAATTAAAGTGTTGTAAAAGGTTTGCTTTCAGCATATCAGCTTAGTTTAACTTTTTCCTTTCTTTACCTTTTCCCCTTTTTCATTTCCTCTCAAAATAAAGAGTTAACTTCTAAAATCCCAAAGGTTGTTTCATAGATCGTAAAATTAAATCAAAGGTTCCACGTTTTTTGACTGTCCTTCAAAAACGCAAACCTTTTGGGAATCAACATATATTAATAATAAATATTATATATATTATATGAGATATTATAATATATTTTATATTATATACTAAAAAATTTACTATCATAAATAAATTAACAAACAATTAAAAAATACATAAAAGTAACAGATATTATTTGCTAATGGATGTCTATTATTAACGGCTATCAGTTACTAACAAATATCCGTTAGTAATGAATATATGTTAGCAACATATATCCCTAATGGATATCCACTTTTTTTGACAAAATCTATAGCCTTGATATTTCCTTGGGATTTCTTTGGTATTTGTCTTGGACATGCTAAACCTAGAAAGTCAATAATAAAATTGTGTTTAGAAGTTTTCCTTGGTTTCCCAGTGTTAGAACACAATGTTATTAGGGATCACATCCTTATAACATTTATATATAATGTTATAATATAAAGTTATAAAAACTTATATATTATATTCTTTACAAGCATATCCCATTTGAAATAATTATAACCTAATAACTATTAGATTATTAATTATTTATGAGTGGAGGTTATTGAAAAAATGTGACTAGTGAAGCCACCCTTACTCCTATATTTAAGGGGGTTCTCTCTCATTTGAGGGATATGCAAATTTGGATATTTGTGGTGAGTTACATCACTATGCACAAGAGGTATTATTTGCCATGTGGAAATATTGGAGGAGTATCCCTAGGTTCATGTCTATTTTATGATAGACTATATTTGTAAGTGTTTTAATTAAATGATGCTTTATGGGATTTTTTTACCCAAAAGGGTTTTCCCCATGTATATCTTGTGTAATGTGTACATTTATGCATGTATGTTTCTCATTTCATTTATTTTATAATCTTGTTTATAAAGATTACTATCCTAAGATTCTAATTTCTAACACCCAGACTTTTTTCATGTGACTAACGATTTTTTTATCTGAATTTGATAATTAGAGAAATTGTCATCTTTCCACCAATATAAGTTATGCCTTCTTTTAAATTTAATAAATTATTATTATTAATTTTCTACATGCATTATGACTAAAAACCTGATTGATAGGTTGATTGAAAAATATTTATATCTTTCAAATAGTTTCATTTTTTTTTTAATTCAATAGATACAACAAATTTTATACTTCACATACTATAGGATTAAAAAAGCTAAATTTCATAAAGTTTTGACCAAGTTATTGTGGTCAGACATATGGGTTCTTATATTTTAAGAAAGTACTAGTAAAAAATACATAACTAATTATATGTGTATGCAGGAAAAGCAGTTCGATAAAACTTAAATTGTGAAAATATTCAAAGACTTGTCCACACACCCATGGGACTCTTGGTGCAAGTTATGGAGCTATGAGGAATAGCTCAACTTCCCAAGGAGTGTTCCATGGTTCTCTATCTCACAAGGTCCCTCAAGCCAATGTCTTTGCTCTCAGATCATTGAGCAAAGTGACTTAGGGATGACAAATGCAAGAATGAGAGATGCTTTAGATTAAGCTTAGCATGAATGCATCCTATTTATGCATGATTAAATGAATTAAACTAGGTGATAAGATGACAAGGTTAATGACAATACTATCCTAACATGATATACTAGTTATATGATTTAAGCTAAGATAATAGAAATACTCTAAAATGTTTATTAGATTTATTCCTATTGCAAAGAGAGGCTAAATGCTTACTAAAATTGAGTATAAGTATGATGCTAAAGACTTGGATGATAAAATGAGGGGATCAGGGCTCTATTTATAGAAGAAATAGGGCAATGGATGGCCAGTATTGAAGGATCTAATCAAGGGTCAGGATTGAAAGTTATCAATCCATGTTTGCAATTCTCACCAATGAAATGGTGACAATTGTCAACATAAGACTGGTTGAGAGGAGATGTAAGAAGCATTAAATGCTTGAGAAGACCTCATGGTTACCTTAGGAGGTAAGGGTTAAGGTTAGGTTAAGTTTATCCATTGGATAAAGCTTTTACCCAAAGGGTAAACTCTTATGCAAGGGTTAAGGAGATAACTATGGTCAAAGCAATGAATGTTTGATGAGACCCCTAGGCTAGAAGAGGGTTGAGTTAGGCAAAAAGTCTCTAACCATGCCACAAAGGGTTAGTTAACCATTAATGGTTTGAAAGACTTTGGGGACAAACTTGTAAGAATCCTTCCAAATTTGAGGGTATTCAACAAGTTAGCTTGTTGAAGGCATAAAGGCTTTAATGCCTTTGGAAGACTTTACTCCAAATTTGAGAAGTGACCTCCTCAAATTTAGGGAAAGGGGATAATTAAAGGGTTTAGGCTAATTGATTAGGATTAGAGGGATTCTAGAAGAATTTAGGAAGATGGTTAGGAGACAAGTGGGAGATGTAGGAAAATACAAGTGGGTGAGGGATAATAGGATTTAATTAAAATAAATTGCTTTATTTCAATTTGGTTGCAAGTGGGGGATTTAAATAAATTAGATTTATTTAATTGAGGTGAATTATTTAATTAAATGTAAATTTAATTAAAAGTAGAGAGAAGGGATTTAATTAAATAAGATGATTTATTCAATTAAATGATATAAAGGGCTTAACTGAATTTAAATAAATAAATTGAATAATTTATTTAATTAAATAGAAGAATGTGGATGATTTAATTAAATTAGATTTAACTAAATAGAGTAATGAGAATAAAATGAACATTAAATATTCATTTAGGAATATGGTCATTTTTATATGTCTACATTTTTCCCCTCTTTGAAGTGATGCATGTGCACATGTTGATTCAAAGAAAAATGACGTGTCATCAAAATTTGATCATGATGAGTGTGATATCATGTTGAGATGTTCATGTCGTGCCCCAGATTTGATAAATGATATTCTAGATTTGATGAATGATGTTGATAATGCCCCCTCAGGAGATAAATCAAAAATTTGAAAATTTGATTTGATTTTGATAAATTTCATTGCATTTTAAAATTTTGTTTATGTTGAATGCGTTAATTTGATTCATCTCTTGATAATGATGTTTTTTAGGGTTAGAAGTGAGACCACGAGCAATTTACATGTTCCACCATGTAACCCTAATTTTTGTTTACCCTATAAAAAGGTAAAAAGTGATTTCTTTTGTATCATTTGTGCTTGTTGACTTTGGAGAAAGTGACATTTGGAGAGAAAGTCAAGATGTCGGTTCCCTATGCTTCTCATCGATTCAAGTGTGTTCGGAGGTATCGGAGGCCCACCATGTATGGACCATCGGTAAGTCATCAATTTTTGCCCCTTTTTGCTTTTTGTTTTGTTGTTTTGGTCATGTTTTTCAATTTTTCACATAGATTTTAACAGCTTAGCGCATAGGGTCTGCACCCTAGCGCATACGATAAGAAGGGTAGCGCGTCCAATGTTAGAAACTAGGGTAGCGTCCGAGTTGGGTTGGGTAGCGTAGCGGTGGGTTAGGATAGTGCATCAAGGTCTTTTAGTGCAACGGGTTAGCAAGCTACCACGCAGGGGGGAAAGGGTAGCGCATAGGTAAGACCTAGTGCATAGGGTCAATAGGGGGTCGCATGGGTAGGTTAGGCTAGCACGTAGGTGTAACCTAGCGCATCAGGTTAGGGTTACAGTGCAAAGGTGGATTAGGATAGAGCATAGACATACTTTAGCGCATAGGGTGTTTTAGGTGGCGCAAAGCTAGATCAGGGTAGCACATAGGTGTATTTTAGTGCTTAGGGTGCATTTGGTAGCGCGTAGAGTATTTTGGATAGTGCATAGCGAGCAACTTAGCACGTGCATAAAAATTTTTAGCCCATAGGCGGAAAATGTTGGGGAAAATAGGATTTTGTGAGGGATGATGAGATGAACGAAGATAGGTGGGGGTAAGTAGGTGTATGCCAATTTTTTCGGGATGGGTGTGATAGTCAGTCTGCGTGCCTGCTATTGTTGTTTTGATAAATTGTCCGATATGAGTTCTGATATGGTGTTTTGATATGGATTTGAGAGATAGCTTGATTTGATTTGCAATGTTTCAAGTTAATATGATCTAATGTTGATATGGATTTTTGATATGATGTGGATTTTGATATGGATGTTTGATACGAACTTGATTTGATATTCAGTATTTCAAGTTAATATGAATGTGAAACTTGAGTTGTGTTTCAAGTTGATATGGATATGAAACTTGAGTTGTATTTCAAGTTGATATGGATATGAAACTTGAGTTGATTTTTAAGTTGATATGGATTTGAAACTTGAGTTGTGTTTCAAGTTGATATGGATTTGATAGATAACTTGATTTGATTTGCGTTGTGTCAAGTTGTTATGATCCGATGGTGATATGGATTTGATATCAGGTGAAACTTGATTTGCTTTTCAAGTTGATATGAATTTGATGTTTTGATATGGATTTTTGATATGATGGTGGAACTGATATTGGACATGTTTTGCTTGTGACAGGAGCGGCTTGGGGTTGTGCAGTCATGAGAGCATTTTTCGAGACTGTGGTCTTTGATACCATGACTGACATAGGCAGACAGGGACATTATTGAGAGATGTGGATTATCCTCTTTGTTAGAGATGCCCCAGTATCGGGGTTTGTTGACAGCTTTGGCCGACAGGCAGCATAGTGACACCAACACCTTCATTTGGCGATAGGTGAGATTACAGTGACACATGAGGATTGCTATCGGATTTTGTGGATTCCTATAGTAGGTGTACTTTTTCCATATGAGCAGACTGAGGAGGGTGGTACAGAGGCTCTTCGCTGGATATTACAGGATGATATGATTTGTGGATATGAGATCCCTTGGAAGGAGTTCATTGATTTGGATTATGCTCCTCTACCATCAGTGCTTGCAGGATTTATAGGTGGCTTCTTATGTCCTGACCGTAGGTCAAAGGGACTAGCAATGGGATGGGGATTGGTTTTGGAGGACATGGTGACACAAGGTCGCCGATTTGCATGGGGGTTTGCTATGTTGGCCCACTTATACAGGGACTTGCATCAGGCGGTCTACTTGGGATATAGCAGTCTATCAGCTGGGGTTACACTGCTACCGGTATGGGCGTGGGAGCATATTCCCACATCAAGGCCACTTGCAGATAGAGACGGGCCTGTTAGGTGCGCTTATGCCTATGGATACAAATGGATAGTTATCCAACATAAGCTGGGTAAACTAGAGCATTGGAGGTGAGTACTAGATGATATTGACATGGTCATTTGGAGACTATATATGGATTGTGAGGTGTGGACAGAGGATGGGATGAAGATGCCTTATGTCTACATGTCCCGGTATCTAATAGGGCGAATTCCCTTTGTTATTGAGAGATTCCTACACAGTTGGGTTCATTGGCAGTAAGGATGACAGCAGGGGATTCCACAGGGAGCATGCTTGTATGCTCGATGGAGGCAGGATGTGCTAGAGTGGGGACCCACTATTTATAGTGCGGTGGCGGTTGAGGAGTTCTTTCACCTAGTCGGCCAGATCTGGGACTATGCCTACGGGATAGTGGATGCAGGCATGAGAAAGGAGTTCTCAGCACTCTTTGCAGCTCATCCTATGGCCAGGATATCGGATCCAGTGGAGATGATTCCTACTTTTGATGATGATGAGGATGAGCAACTTGAGAGGCTAGGGAGATGGGGGAAGGAGGGAGAGGAGCTGGATGAGGCAGGTGGGGATGGTGGAGGTGATGATGGTGGAGATGGTGTAGGAGGTGGCCGAGGTCGGTGTGGGGATAGAGGGAGAGGAGATCGGGGGAGGAGAGGAGATAGAGGCGGAGTTGGTGGCAACAAAGGGATATGGGTGGAGAGAGTAGTGCGACGGGTTGTGGAGGATAGAGGGAGGGGAGGTTTGGTATTGAAGCTGGTGCTGAGGAGAGGCTAGGAGAGGTGATAGAAGTGGTGGGAGGGACAGATGAGTTCAGATGACTGGCCCAGAGGAGGAGGTCAGATGTTTTACCCCCACCAATGCCGAGGACATGGAGAGGGATAGGGGGTACCACTACACACGTACCCCTCCAGATTCGAATTCCCATGCATCGTGAGGATGCTTAGATTAGATCCTTATAGCTATCAGTACAACATCTATAGACACAGCTATTGGCACATCAGCGTCAGATTACGTAGTTAACTGCTGAGCGAGATACAATTTTGGAGCACTTGGGTCAAGCGGAGGTGCGAGCAGATAGCATGGAGAGAGCAGCAGCTGGTGGCTCGATGAGAGACACATTGTGGGAGATGTAGTATACAGCCAAGGAGGCTGAGTATTACCGGCAGCATTATGAGGATCTGGTGCCCAGGGAGTGTAGAGTTCCTAGCTTCACGACGATGAGATCTATTTGATCCAGGCAAACTGGGTCGAGGATAGAGAGCAGAGGCATGACTGGGCCTACTCATTAGGATCCACCTGGAGATCCAGATGCTAGGACTTCTGCTGCGAGACCGTCACCCTTAGGAGATATCCATACCTGAGAGACATTTTCTCCACTATATTTTGATCATTTTGTTGTATTTGGGACAGACATGACATATCATTTGTACACTTGATCATTTTTTGAGATATATATGTAACACCATTTTATTTGATCCACATGTGATGCTTTAGGGATGATGCTTTCTATATGATTTTGATGCTTCTATGATGATGATGCAATGCGTAGATAGATGCATGTGATTTGATATTTGATGAATATGATGTGATGGTGTATGATATATGAGATGTATTATGTATGATGTGTTGTGAGATGTATCTTGAAAATGAGATGTATGATAATGATAATGATGTGAGATGTATCTTGAAAATGAGATGTATGATATTGATAATGATGTGAGATGTATCTTGAATGTGAGATGTATCTTGAAAATGAGATGTATGATAATGATATGCTTTGCTATGCAACTAATTGTAAAATGATATGCAACTAATTGTAAAATGATATGCAACTAATTGTAAATGATATGCAACTAATTGTAAAATGATATGCAACTAATTGTAAATGATATGCAACTAATTGTAAAATGATATGCAACTAATTGATTAGCCTCATTCTTCCATTTTGTCATTCCTGTATAGTCACATGTTTTTGCTTTCTTTGTGGTTATCATCATTGAGCATTGATTTGTTGGGATATGTTGAAAATTTATACAAGCATAATGGTATAATTGAACCATAATGACCTGAGAAAAATGTACATGATTTTTGATTTTGCAAGATGGCACAAGCATCAAGGTATAATTGAACCAAGATGACCTAAGTGTGGCTTGCGTATAAACAGACAAGATTAAACCATTTGTATGTGCAAAGTGGAATCATGTCTTAAGTGATATGCGTTGATTCACGTCTCAAGACAAGTATTTGCACAGTACAAGTGATTGCCTCACAGACAAAAAACTAAAAAGATATTGGAGTCTTAATGACTTTCTCTAGCTCGATGCATCATTGAGAAAATGTATAAGATCCAATAATGCAAAAAAGTTCAAGTGCAAAAATAGTCAAAACTTCATGCGAGATGCAAACATTTTATACTTCAGAAAATCATCCATCATGTGTTGCGAATCCTTTTAAGTGATCAATGTTGTGTTCTCATGATTGTTGATTTATTTGTTTGGACATGATGCTCTGAGTCTGCTACAAGTTTTGACTTATTATGGAATGTTGATCAATGTTGCCTGTAGCCATATCTACCTCTTGACATGGATATGTATAGTGATTACCAAGCCATGGTGGGATATGATAAGATGATATTCAAATAAACAAGGACAGTGACTACACTAAGTATGTCCTGTATAATGCTATTTTGAAAAAGATGTTGGGCGATGGTCGGTAGTGCTTGATTGTGGATATAAAAAGCTCGAGAGTATAGATAGTTAGAGGATTTGTCCTCTCACAATAGCTCCTGTTGCCAGGTTTTCACTAGTTATTTTTATTGCATCTTTTTGTTTGCTTTTGATTTTTTTGGATTTTTATAATTTTTTATTTTATTTTTTGACTTTTTTGTGCATTAGACTGCTCAAGTATAGTATTTCTTCAAATGGATGTTGTTGGTTGGTTCATCAAGCACATCTCCTTCTGAATTTGTTAGTTGATAGGCACCTGATCCATAGACTAATATGATAACATAGGGACCTAACCAGTTAGGTTCAAATTTCTCTTTCTTTTCTCGATCCTGTTGATTTCTGGGATTTTCTTTGAATACTAGGTCACCAATTTTAAAAATTCTAGGGATGACCTTATGATTGTAGCTTCGACACATGCATTGTTGATATGCTTTGAGGTGAGTATAGGCATGTTGTCACTTTTCATCTAGAAGTTCTAGCTCTTGTAGTTGGTTTACTCGATACTCTTCATCCGGAATGAGGCCTTTCAAAGATACTCTGAGTGATGGGATCGCTACCTCCAGGGGTAAATTGCTTCTGATCCATACATCAATGAATATGGCGTAACTCTTGTAGGTGTGCGGATGCTTGTTTTGTATGCCCAAAGTGCTGGATTGAGTTGTACGTGCCAATCTTTTCCTGCATCATTTACTATTTTCTTGAGGATTTTCAATATTGTTTTGTTGGATGCTTCGGCTTGACCATTCCCCTGCGGGTAGTAAGGTGTAGAGAAATGATGTTGGATTTTTAATCGTTCACATAGTTCTCGCACATATTGGTTTTTGAAAGGTCATCCATTATCTGTGATGATGGAATTTGGAATGCGATATCTACAGATCAGATAATTAATAATAAAAGAGGCAATTTTCTTTCCAGTCACTATGGTCATGGGGACCGCTTCAATCCACTTGGTAAAGTATTTTGTTGTAGTGATAATGAACTTGTGTCCATTTGAAGATGAAGGGTGTATTTTACTGAATAAGTCCAATCTCCACTGGAAAAAGGCCAGGATGTTGTGAATGGCTACAGTTCCTGTGCTGGTGCATGTATAAGATTGCCATGAAATTGGCATTTAGGACATTTCTTTGCAAAATGGTAAGAATCCTTTTCCATTATCAGCCAGTAATATCCTAGTCTTAGAAGTTTTTTAGCAAGAGTAGGACCACTTGAATGTGTGCCATAGATACCTTCATTAAGCTCTTGTAAAGCCGATTCAGATTCATTACAATCAAGGCAATGAAGAAGAGTACCATCTAGACCTCGACGGTAAAGAGTATCAACAGTGAGGGTATAACGGGCGGCTTGCCAGATAAAGTTACATTTTTGGTTTCTAGATAGATCAATGGGTAGGGTATTGGTTTTAAGATAGTCATATATGGGTCTATATAACGGAGAGTCAGAACCGGTTAAGGAATAGATAACATGGGATATGGAATGGTCATAGGCTGGGGAGAATAGTTTCTCTACCAGAAACTTGTAATGACTCTGTTGTTCTTGAATTTGTAGCAGTGAAGCGATAGTAGCCATTGCATTGGCTGCTTTTTTGTCTAACCTTGGTATTTGCTAGAAGGTGATGTGTACAAAATACTGTTTGAAATCATCCACCATTCATTTCTATGGTAGCAACTTGTCATCTTTTGTCTGATAGTCATTATTGATCTGATTTATGACTAGTTGTGAATCTCCGTAGACTTTCAATTCTATGATTCTCCATTCCACGACCATTTTGATGCTGTCACCAGTGCCTCATATTCAACAATGATATTTGTGCATGGAAACATGAGCCTATATGAACTTGGTATGGTGTGTCTGCCAGGAGTGACGAACAAAATGCCAACACCTGATCCATGTCGAGTGTAGGATCCATCAAAGTATAGGGTCCATTGCTTGGTGGTCATAGTAAGAACATCCCTATCTAGAAATTGAATCTCCATTACTTGTTTATCTAGTAATGGTGCATTAGCTAATTGATCTGCAATCACTTGTCCTTTGATAGCTCGATGCTCTATGTAGTGGATATCAAATTCACTGAGATTCATTACCCATTTAGCCAATCTGTCGATGAGAGCTGCTTTGCTAAGCAAGTATTTGAGAGGGTCAATTTTTGCTACTAGCTTTATTGTATGAGCTAGCATGTAGTGTTGGAACTTTTGAGAAGCAAATACCACTATGAGACAAGCTTTCTCAATGAATGTATAATTGAGCTCGTATTCATTCAAAGTTCTACTGATGTAATAGATAGCTCGTTCTTTGCCTTCCTAATTTTCTTGTGCTAACAGTGCCCCCAGTGATATGCCTATTGTTGATATGTAGAGAATAAGTGGCTTCCCTGCTATTTGTGGTACCAGGACTGGTGGGTTTTATTAAATATTGCTTGATTTGATAGAATGATTCTGCACATTTTGCTTCCCATCTGAATGGTACATTCTTATGTATCAAATGATTGAATGGTAGACTTTTATCTGCTAGTTGGGCGATGAATCGCCTGATTGACTAGAGTCATCCTTGCAATGATCTGAGTTGGCTAATGTTCTTAGGTGATGGCATCTCCATGATGGCTTGTACCTTTGTTGGATCTATTTCAATGCCCATTTCTGAGACTATGTAGCCTAATAACTTGCTTGATGTTAGCCCAAAGACACACTTATTAGGGTTGAGCCTGACTTGAAATTTATCCAATCATTCAAAAAATTTCTCTAAGATGCCCAAATGTTCTACTCAAGTAAATGATTTAGCTAGTAAATCATCTACATAGTCCTCCATGAAGGTATGCATCATGTCATGAAAGATCATTGTCATTGCTCATTGATAAGTTGCCCCAACATTCTTTAAGCCAAATGGCATGACATTCCAACAATAAGTTCCCCAAGGATAGGTAAACACTATTTTATCTTGATCCTCTAGAGCTATCTTGATTTGATTATATCTAGAAAAATTGTCCATTAGTGATAACATTGCATGGCCTGCTGTGAGGTCTACAATTATGTCGATACTGGGCAAAGGAAAGTCATCCTTTGGACAGGCTTTGTTGACATCTTTAAAATCGGTGCATATCTTGATACTGCCATCTAGTTTTGAAACTAGCACAATGTTGAAAATCCATTCAGCATAGTCAATAGGTTGAATAAATCCAACGTCTAATAGTTTCTTTAGCTCAGCTTTGACCATGAGTGCCACATGTGGATTCATCTTTCTCAATTTTTTCTTTACTGGCTTAGCTCCTAGAGCAATAGACAAGTGATGCATGATTAGATGTGGATCAACCCCGGGCATAACTATGTATGACCAAGCGTTATTTATTTTCTTTTCTTTAAAGAATTTGATAAACTCTTGTTTTTCTGCCTCTGTCAGAGATTTTGCTAGGTGTATGTTTTTGGCTCCTTTTGTTGTACCGATGTTGATTGATTGAGTGGGCTCAATAAATATGGGTGATCGCTCCTGACAGTGTTCAAGAAGAGTGTCAAGTCTCTCATCTTTAGGTGCCTCAAGAAGGTTTTCACCCACAGATGTGTCCTTTATTTTTACTTTTTTTGGGATCTAGTGTTGCCATTCACTCATTTTCAGCAGTAGATCCTTTATTTCTTTCATTTTTGTGACTGAGAGACTTGGCACTCCCCTGATTGCAGATGTCATTATTGTGTTCATTGGTAGAGTCTGTTTCTGGGTTAACGATACATAAGTAATGGATAATGGATTCAACATTTGGGAATATTGGTATATCATGATTTTCAGGTTCATCCCAATCTATGAGGTCGGGAAATATGAGTGGTAAAGAGTCATTGGATGGGTCAAGTTCAGTCATTGTTAGTGTCAGGATGGAGGTATCATTGAGGTTGGCTGGGATATTGAATAAGTTAATAATATTGTCAAGGTCTTCGATGGTATCATCTTCCATGTAAACTTGCTTGTAATGTTTCTGCTCGTTTTTCGTGGCATCATAGATATTCTGTGGACCAAATTCCAATAGTCTAGGCTATGTGCCTTGTTTTTCTTGAGAAAGGGGTGTATGACTGGTGTGTTCCACAATATCCTTAGTAACGTTGGAAAAAATGCCCCATTCATATTCATTTGAATCACTTTTAGAGGTATTATCCCAGATTCTTTCAGTACTGTGGACTGGTATGTTGTAGGGTGAAAACAAGTCCTTGATGATTGATACTAGTCTGACAATATTCTTGGATTCGGTATTAGATCCTGCTTCTACTCATTGCATCTGTTCATAAATTGTTTCTCCTTGGGGAGTAATGATGTTGTTAGAGGGTGATTCTTCTTTGTTTGAAATAGGTTCCTGAACATGATGTACTTCTACACAAGGTGCTTCTATTGTTTGAATGACTGATGGCTCTTGATGTTTCTCTTTTTCCTGGTATTCACGTTGATTTTGTATGGTTTCTGCTGATTCAAATAGTGCCTCCTACCATGAGTCCTCCTCGTATTTCTTCTTTTCCTTCCACTAAGGTTTTTGGTATTTACTTGGTGTCTTCTTTGGGGGTAGAATGTGTTCGTAGCCCAATCCTATTTTGTCTTTACAAAATTGTGAAGGAGGATCTAATGGTTCTGTGACACCTTCTTGATGCTTGCCGATAGGTCCTTTTGCCATTGTATCCCATCTGTTGCATGATTAGGTAGTGTAGCATCCTAAAATTGTGACACTTGCAATTTCGACTACATTTGGGTCTTCACAATGGCAACGCAACACCGAACCTGAATGGAGACCCCGAAACTTGTTCATGACATCAAAAACTGCATTTTTCAGCACCTTGGCTTGATCCTCCTTGCACCCTACTGTCCCTGGAGGTGGGACCATGGCGCCCAACGCCCTGGTCCCCCAAGACCATGGCGCCCAGTGCCCTGGTCCCTGGCCCTATTTTTGGGCCCAGTCTCTTTTGGGTCTCGGGTCTTTATGTTTGCAAATTGGAAAATAATCTTTCCTGGTCGGCCTAAGGTCAGAAAAATTAGTCTTTTAACCCTAATTGACAACTATATAAACTACATTTCCTCTCCCATTTTGGTAAGATGGGAAAAAGGCGGAAGCAATACTCAAACATTCAAGCATTCAAGCATTCAAGCATTCCTTCAAGCAATTGATCATTCTAAGTCTCCATTCAAGGCTAAGTGTTGCATTCAAGACAAGGATTCAACCATTGAAGAGGAGATCACATACAACATACAACATACAACAACATTTACACCTTCGCATGTAAGAATACAAACATTCTTACAACAAGGTATCAAGTACTTGTTTACATTACAATCATTTACATTTACAGCATTCTCATTTCTTGGTTAATTCCAAAACTGGGGTTTGGCCTAAGGGCAAACCCCTAATCCCTAACCCCCCAATCATCCTCACTTTCCTATGTGTAGGTTGCAGGTACGCGGCTGTAATTGAAGATCTAGAATCCTTGTGCAGAGATGAACAGATCCCCCTTCGTTTCGCGGATTTTTCAGAGGACCGTGTGCATGTCGGGTGCCATCGTCCCGTCAACTTTCACTCAAATTTGCAGGACAACACCATCTCGACATTTTACTGCTAATTCCAGGTCCGCAGCTTCATCCTATATTCCTATCTTTGTTTATAAGTGAATCTTTCTCAGTTTTTATGCATTCCTAGCTTAATCTTTCTATCTACATTCTTTACAAAAGAGGGTAGCCTTGCTGTCTTAACCCTTGAAACTCATTTAGAATCCAATCTTGCATTGTGTGGGAATGGATCTTGTGGGTTTCAACCCCTCTTTTGAATGTAAAGTCTCTCCTAAGTGAAAACCGTCAACCCTAGTGACCTCCTTCCCCTCTCCTCGGAGTGGTGGGGGGGAACACTTAGGGTTCGCTCACGATTTTTCGCTTTACATTTTGGTGAACCTGACGTGAACATCCTTTCTAATTATTCATGATTAGATCTGAAAAATTTGCTTCCTTAATTACATTTCCATGTTTGATCTTTTGCAAATTTTAGAGGTTAATTGCATAAAAACCCTAAAATTTTCTTTTTAGCAATTGAGCTTGTGAAATGTCTAATTGTTAATGCTTGTTTCAGATCTACCCTTCTGTTGCAAATTATCAATTCATATTTGTGCTTTAATTCTGAAAATTAAGTGGTTAAGTGTCAAAACCCTAATTTTTAAAACCTCCTTGATTCAACCTTTGGCTGATAATTTCACTGATCAAAACATTTCCAAATCGGCTGTAACTTTGGATTCCGCAACAAAATCATAATATCTTTCATCCCTAAAAATTTGGAAAAAAGTTGCGAGGATCGTGTGCACCCCGAGCGCCATTTCTTCCCTGACATTTTTTTTGAAATTTCGAGAGTTAGATCTTACTGTATTTTTCTGCTAAAATCCAGAATTTTGGCTGATTTTATCAATTTTAACACTTTAAAAATTAAAGTCAAAATTGGTCTAGTGATTGCTTGGATTAAGGCTTCTAATCATTCAAAAATTATTGAAATTGAAATTTTGTGTCAAAATTGTGTTCTTGCTGTCCTAAATCTGAAAAGTGTGTTGGCATCCATTCGAAATTTTAGTGCTTTATTCAAATTCTTGCAATTTGTGACTTTTGAAATTAAGTGTTTAATTATACCAACTTTGATTTCCACTTTCAAAATTGAATTTTGCATGAAATTGAGTCAACTTTTAAAATTCAAAACTTGCATTGCTTTTGGTATTCCCTCTAAAATCATAAAATTCAAAATTTTAGTTTCCCTCTCTTTTTCAAAATTCAAATTTTGCATTTTTCAACAATCTTGGTAGGGTTCAATTTTGAGATTGCAGCTTTAATTTGGCCTATCTACAGATCATAAAATCACTCAATTTTTTCAGATTAGCTTTAAAATCATCATAACTTTCATCTCTGAAAATTTCAAAAAAAGTTGCGAGGACCGTGTGCACTCCGAGCGCCACAGTCCCTGACATTTTTTCCGAAATTTCGGGAGATTGTCGTGATTGCATTTAATAGCTTAAATCTAGGAGATTGGCTGATTTTATTGAAATTTGCTACCTCTAAATTCAAAATCTTCTCTCCCTCTCTAGTGGATGAGTTTTACAACAATAAGCCCTACTTACACTATTCCCGTTAGATGAAGCCTTAGAATTAAGTCTTTCCAAGGGTTAATTACTGAGGAGATGGAACCTAATTTGAATAGCCTTTTTAATGAGGACATGGGTAATTCCTCTAATCCTCCTAATGATGAAGAAGCTCTCCATGAGGTTTCTGTAGAACAACTTTCGAAATTGGATAACCAATTTGACGATTTTCAGCAATGGATGTCTCAAGAGTATCCCGATAGTCAAGCTCTTTCATTAATTGAGGGTCTAAAATGTATGGTACAAAGTGATAAGAATGGAATTGATATTTTGCGTGGTATTGCACACATTATGGATTCGAATGTGATGCCTATGAAGAGTTGTGCCGAAACTTTAGGTTATACACAACCTCCCACTCAAGTCAATCATTCTGTTCCTTTAACAACTTCTATTGCCAGTACACCTACTTTTACATCAAACATAATGAGTACTTCAATACAAGATATTCCTCCTATGATCACTAGTCATGGGGGCAATCCTTCCTCTTCTATTAACCCTCTTCCTTCATTTAATCCAACTTCTTCATTCATTCCTTCAATGAGTGTTCCTACTACATCTCCACAAATAAACTTGGCGCAAGGGGGCAATTCATTTAACCATTCCATTCCTCCTTGTAGTGCTCCTCTTTTCCAATCCTCTCCTATGACTAACTATCATAGTGTCCCACCACCTTACTCTCAATCAATACCTTCTTTCAATAACATAATACCTCCATCTCAATCTAACACGTCTAATATGAATTCTTCGACTGAAGCGACCATTAACAATCTTGCACAAACTGTCTCTTCTTTACAGCAACAAAATGCCTCTATGAATCAATCTAAGTTTAGTGTGCCCACATTTGATGTTGCGAGCTCACTTTCTCTTGACATTGTTCGAGCTATCCCTCCTAAACATGTTGAAATCCCGCATTTGGAGCTTTATAATGGTAAAGGTGATCCTCTAACACATGTTAAGACTTTTCAAACAATATGTACCGATTTTGCTTATGACCAAAGGTTGCTTGCAAAACTGTTTACTAGAACATTAAGAGATAAGGCCCTACAATGGTATTGCTCGTTGCCTTCTTATTCTATTACTTATTTCGAACAACTTGCAAATGCTTTTATTCAACAATTTCAAAACAATATAAGTCCTAAAGTTACTTTGATTGATTTAATGCATTGTAAACAAGGTGTTAAAGAAAAAGTGACTGATTTCATTGGTAGATATAAGCATTTGTATGCTCAAATTTCTTTTCCAGTGTCTAACAATGATATTCAAAGAATCTTTATTTCTAATGTACAAAAAGATATTAGAGACAAACTCCTGTTTTCTGAGTTTACTTCTTTCCAACAGTTGTGTGCAACTCTTCACAATTATCAACTAACTGTGAGTCAAATGGAACAAGCAAATCCTATGGCTCCAAGTGATAAGGGTGATAGTAGTCAACAACCATTTGGAAAGTTTAAACCGAATAGAGAGTCAGTTAAGTTCAATGAAAACATCATCAACAACAATGTGAATGCAGCATCAGGTGTGCCTCCTATTTCTAAGTTTTTCAAGAAAGAAAGAAAGTTTACTCCTTTGAATGAATCATTGCATAGTATTATGAATAAGTTATTGGAACAAAATGTGCTTACTCTCCCTCCTATAAAGCAAATTGATCCTACAAAGATTAATTCACCCTATTTTGATGACAAATCTTTTTGTCAATTTCATCGTCAACTTGGGCATGATACTGAAAAATGTTTTGCTTTAAAGGGTAAAATTCAAGATTTGATCGATAATAATACTATCTTTGTTTCAGGAGTGAATGATAAAGGCAACACATCTGTAGCTCCTCCTTACCAAAATCTTAAGATTTTTACTGATCCATTACCTTCTCATACCTCTAATGTGATTGAGACTAATGATTCCTCTTTCTCATCTAATGGTCTTGTGTCTATGGCTCCGAATGTGATTAACTTTGTAGAGCAGCAAGAAAACCCTTAAGAACCTTCCATCACATTTGATTCTAGTGAAACTATCAGGGCACCTGATGGTCCTTTATACATAGTTGCAAAAGTCAAGAATACACCTTGCCGTGGAGTGCTTATTGATCCTTCGTGCATGGTTAATGTTATTACTAAAGAATTCCTTTTTACTCTTCAATTGAATCAAGTGATCTATGACAAAACAAATGTGGTTGTGAAATTATTTGATGCATTTTCTTCTCCTGCAATTGGTTCTATTACATTACCTATTGAGGTCCATAACAAATCCCTTGATGTGAACTTTGCTATTATTCCTTCATCTGAACAATTTCATGTGAAGCTAGGCTATCCTTGGCTATCTTCCATGAAAGATATTGCTTCTCCTATTCATAAATGTTTGAAATTTCCCCATAATGGTGAAGTTGTTACTGTCAATCATAGTCTCTTTAAACCAGCTGAAAGAACTTCTAGCGTTCCTATTGATTATTTTTGGCCTAAACAATTCCAATCTCTTCCTTCGCGAAGTGATCATCTTTTCAAATCTTATCAAAAGTGGAAAACAGATATGATCCTATCTCTAAGTGAACCTAGAACACCCAAACTTGATGTTCCTATCGTTCTTGAGAAGGAAGTTCTTCCTTTGAAAGATAAAACTAATGTCTTTCCTCAAGAAGACTCCCAACCCATTCCTATGGATGTGACTATGTCTATGTCTAATAAACTTTCTAAAAGTAGGCCTATACCTCCTTGTCATGATGGACTTGATCTCCTTCCTAAACCAAATATTCCTCCTTTATATGGAGCAGTTCCTCCTCCTTCCTCTTATGGAGAGAAGAGACCTTCCTCTTCTCCTATTATCCAGCCTAAGAGACCACAACCTAAACACCCAAGTGATAAGGATGAGAACATTCCTCCTCCTCAATCTTCTCAACTTCCTACTAAGACTAGCCGAAATCATTCTACGCGTGAATGCCGACGAAAGCATCGTCTTAGAGCTCAGGAAGCTGCTTCTCAAACTTTACAATCTCCAAAAACACCTTCAACAAGCATTATTCCATTTTCTCCAAAATCCCCTAAACATAAGATGCATGATGATCTTGATCCTATGCGAGTTAAACATCCTATTTTTATAAATCTTGATGATGATATAGATGAAAATGTTATTCATGATGAAAATGTTACTTCTCTTGCTTCTGATAGTGAATATGAATATGTTGATGTTGATAACCATTTATCTAACAAATTTTCTAAAGCACTTATCCTAGCTCCTAGACAAGAACAACGTGGCTTGGAACATGAACATAGCCCTTATTTGGATCTTGTGATAGCTCCATCTACTGTGTTGGATGTTCCTCCTCTAGCGTGTTCCCTACCTTCTCGAAACATTGATCAGCAAGATCGAGGGGTAGATGATGTGCTAGACTAGTTTCATTAGCATAGCAGACTCTCTCCTCCTCTCTTTTGTTACTTCTTCTATGTGTTATTCTCATTCTTCTATTTGTTGTCCTTAGTGTTGTCTACTTGAGGATGATGCAAAGCATTGAGATCTCTTTTGGTCTCTCTCATGTTGACTCAAAAGACACATGTGTTCCCTTCTTCTAGGTGACCTTCCTTGATTGGGGAATGAAGAACAATTATGCATACATACATATGATATATATGAATTATCATACAACATACTAACCCCGAGGAAAGCGAAGTCACCTTGTGCTTTGTGTTTTGTGTCTATTATCCTTGGGTTTATCTCACACTTGGGGGCTAAATCTTTGTGATAACGTGCTCCTTTCCCTTCTCATTTCTTATGTGTATCACTACCTTAAAGCAATCACCCCCGTTGAGGCATGTGCGATCACTTTAACATAGGGGGGCATACATCCCGTCTATCCCTTCAGGATACTTGAAAATTTCTTGGCAAACTTAGCTTTGCCTTGAAAATTTTTAGTATTTCTCTTGCATGACTCATAGTGAGGGAACCTTACTACTGACAGTCATGGTTCTCCCTTGTGATCTTCCCTTTTACTTTTTCAATCGAAGTCGTAAGATCCTTAGTCCACTGGGGGCTTGGTGTGTCTTGCCTCCTTGATGTGGTGAAAGTCTTTCAATGTTGTTTCCTTGTACTTTACTGGAAGTATCAGCGTACGCTTATACTCCTGCTAAAGTGGGGGCTAAATGTAGCGTCCTAAAATTGTGGCACTTGCAATTTTGACTGCATTTGGGTCTTCACGATGGCAACGCAACACCGAACCTGAATGGAGACCCCGAAACTTGTTCATGACATCAAAAACTGCATTTTTCATCACCCTGGCCTGATCCTCCTTGTACCCTCCTGTCCCTAGAGGTGGGACCATGGTGCCCAGTGCCCTGGTCCTTCAGGACTAGGGCACCTAGCACCCTGGTCCCCCAGGAGCATGGCGCCCAGCACCCTAGTCCCTGGCCCTATTTTTGGGCCCGGTCTCTTTTGGGTCTCAGGTCTTTATGTTTGCAAATTGGAAAATAATCTTTCCTGGTCAGCCTAAGGTCGGAAAAATCAGTCTTTTAACCCTAATTTACAAGTATATAAACTACATTTCCTCTCCCATTTTGGTAAGATGGGAAAAAGGCAGAAGCGATACTCAAACATTCAAGCATTCAAGCATTCAAGCATTCCTTCAAGCAATTGATCATTCTAAGTCTCCATTCAAGGCTAAGTGTTGCATTCAAGACAAGGATTCAACCATTGAAGAGGAGATCACATACAAAATACAACATACAACAACATTTACACCTTCGCATGTAAGAATACAAACATTCTTACAACAAGGTATCAAGTACTTGTTTACATTACAATCATTTACATTTATAGCATTCTCATTTCTTGGTTAATTCCAAAACTGGGGTTTGGCCTAAGGGCAAACCCCTAATCCCTAACCCCCCAATCATCCTCACTTTCCTATGTGTAGGTTGCAGGTACGCGGCTGTAATTGAAGATCTGGAATCCTTGTGCAGAGATGAACAGATCCCCCTTCGTTTTGCGGATTTGTCGGAGGACCGTGTGCACGCCGAGCGCCATTGTCTCGTCAACTTTCGCTCAAATTTGCAGGACAGCACTGTCTCGACATTTTACTACTAATTCTAGGTCCGCAGCTTCATCCTATATTCCTATCTCTATTTATAAGTGAATCTTTCTCAGTTTTTATGCATTCCTAGCTTAATCCTTCTATCTACATTCTTTACAAAAGAGGGTAGCCTTGCTGTCTTAACCCTTGAAACTCATTTAGAATCCAATCTTGCATTGTGTGGGAATGGATCTTGTGGGTTTCAACCCCTCTTTTGAATGTAAAGTCTCTCCTAAGTGAAAACCGTCAACCCTAGTGACCTCCTTCCCCTCTCCTCGGAGTGGTGGGGGGGAACACTTAGGGTTCGCTCGCGATTTTCTGCTTTACAGGTAGCCTTTTCCATATAGCTGTGTTGGTATAGCTACTTCCATAGCAGCTGCTTTATCTTCTTCTTCATCTTTGTATAGCCAACTAAGGATGTCCTTTTCTTCTGATTCCTGTGCTAGTGTGCCTAGTTGAATAAACTTGCCATTAAACTTGGTGATGGGATGTGTTCATGTTGTAGGTAGCCCATGAGATTTAGGTGATGCTGGTAAGTTGACTAAACACAAGAAATCCAAAGAGTACTCTCCCATGCCTTATTCTTTGATTTTCATCTTCTGTTTGAAATCCATAGATAGAGACTTAGGCTTTTCCTATCGAGGATCTGATGTTGAAGAAAGTTGTTTTTCTCTATTATGTGGAACCAAATTGTCTTGGGCTTCTCCCATAGCATTGCAATATTGAAAAGGGTTATGATCCACTAAAATAGAGATCTCTTGTCTGTTGTATGGGAACTTAACACACTGGTGATAAGTTGAAGGTACTGCTTGCATCTCATGTATCCAAGGTCGACCTAATAAGATATTATATGTGAGGTCTACGTCTAAGACTTGGCACATGGTGTCCTTTTGTATTGGTCCCACTTGAATTGGCAACACCATTGTTCCTTTGGATGATCTTTCTTCATCATCATATGCTTTGATAGTGATCTTTTTGCATGGATCAATAGACTCCTCAGAGAAGCCTAATGCACGGATAAGTTTTAAGGTACACATAGTAAGTCCAGCTCCTCCATCTATTAATACTCTTTTGACTCGATGTTTGTAGGCTAAGAATTCAATTTGGAGTGGAGTATTGTGTGGATGGCTCAATGAAATATTATCATGCTCAGAAAAGGTGAGATTATGAGGCCCTGTCATGTGAGCCACCATGGCTTGGAATTTGTCAGTATCCAGATCCTGAGGTACGTTTGTTTCCAATAGTGCTTGTTCCAAGATGTCCTTGTGTTTCGGTGAAAGTTTTAGCAACTCAAGTATAGATATTTGAGCAGGAGTTTTGCGTAGTTGACTGACTAGGTCATATTGAATTTTGGGTATGGTGTTTGCTACTAATGTATGTCCCTTAAAGACATATTTTTGAGCTCTGGTGGCTACATTGATTGATTCATGTTCACGCTTATCGTTGATTGTAATAACATTTACTTGATTTTCATCAGTTGATATATGATTGATGGTGTTATTGTATATGTGATTGATACGAGCTTCACATGTATCGTTTGAGGTTGAAGCTCCATCCTTGTTGTAATTTGGAAGAGGATTCTTAAAGGCTCCATGGTCACCATTTGTCTTGAGACCATCGACTATTAAATCACCCCTATCAATCATGTCTTGAACAATGTTCTTTAGTCTCATGTAATCATTTGTTTGATGTCCTTTGTTTTGGTGAAAATCACAAAAGTGTGAGTCATTCCACCAAGGTGGTTTGACTTGTGGTTCAAAGTTATTGATTGCTGGTAAGGAGACAATTTTTTTTGCCAAGAGCTCTCTGAATGCGAACTCCAATGATTTCCCCAATGGTGTGTAAATGCATTTGGGAAAGTTATTGGTGTTACCTCGTGAGTTTGTATTGGGTCCTCGATTGGTGTTATTGTTTTGAGCATTTTTGGTGTTGTTTGTGTTGAGAGGATCTTGATTGGTATTGGGTGCATAAGTGTTAGTGCCTTGGTTAGGACCCTTTTGATTCTTAGTAGCCTGAGGATTACCTGATAAAGCCAACACTGGTTGTTTGGACTTCACATCATTATATTTGTTTCCTCCTTCATTTCTAGTATTTTTGTTTCTGGTCCAGAACCTGGATTTGTCTAAGTTATTATTGTTTTGGTTATTGTAGTTTGATGAATTTGTTCCTTCTTTGAAGAATTTCAATGTTCCTTTCTTGACACATGCCTCCTCTACTTGGATGTCATTTTCAATCAATTTGGCAAAAGATGGTATGTATTGGAGTTTGAGTATGTAACTTATCTCACTATTCAAGTTGTCGATGAAAATTTCAATCTTTTCCTTTTCAAGCACATCTTGAGGATATCTTGAGGCCATTCATCACCAACGTTGAAGGAATACCATGAATGTTTCATTGCTTTTTTGTTTGGTATTGCAGACATCTAGCATGGTGATGGCATGTTGAATGTTGTAGGAATATTGAGTGATGAATTTGTTGACTAACTCATCAAAGGATCTGAGAGGAGGTGTAATTTTGGATAACCATTCCATTGTTTTCCCTCCCAAACTTCTTGGGAATAATCTCATTAAATAAGTGCCATCATGGGCAAATTCCAGGCTCATAGTACAAAATTACCGGACATGATCACGTGGATCACTTTTCCCATCATACTTGTCAAATTTGGGAATGTCTGAATTTGGGGGAAAAGGTACCATGTTTAACCTTCTATCAAAAGGATAAGGACAAATTTCATTCAAGGAATATCGTACTGTCGATCCTTGTTGCATGTATTACATTTGCTTTTATTGCATTTGCATTTGTTGTGTGAGAGCAACCAAGGGTGCATTTGTTTGCCGAGGGAAGAGTTCTTCCTTTTCATGGTTTCTAGTTTGGAATGGCATTTATAATGGTATGTTTTGCTCAGGGATGTTTTGCTCGAGTATGTTTTTCTTAGGAATGTTTTGCTCAAGGTCACCTGGGTCTTCATCTCTTTATTGTTCCTGATAAGTCTAGAGTTGAGACCTTGTTCTAAAAGTGCTTGAATCAAAGTCTTCTAGAATCCTAACTCCTTTGCTTGCAAGAATGAGTAGATATTTCTCTTTGTCAGCTTCTATGAGTCTTTCCATGAGTCTTTGGAACGAGGCACTTTCTTGGCATTCCTGAAGGAGTTCTTAGTGATCTCTGTGTCTTCTAGATTTGGATAGTCAAAGGGATTTGATAATCCTTGCCCCATACTAGACTCTAGTTGTGTTTATCTTTGTTTGTTTCATTGAGAGCGAGTGATAGCAGGCATCTAATAGAAGCTTTCTGTGATGAAGGGAACGAATTCCTCTTCTGTGTTTTATTTAGGTGTTGTGGCTCTACTCGAGGTGTGTTGTAAGTGATGCAAACTTCTGGGAAGAAAGCTAGATTGATTTTTCCTCCATGATTCAAGCGTTGGCTAAATGCTGCTTTTTGATAGAATGCTCTACTCCTGAATGGTTCCTCATCAAATTCATTTGTTTTGTCTTGAAGATACAAGTGCATATGATGGAGGAATGTTTGATGAGATTTGAAGAGTTGGTGATTGATGTATAAAAATCTATTCCATTTGGCAAGTTTTAGAGAACTAGGTTGTTGTTTCCTCAACTTAGTGTTGCGATAAATACTCTTTCTTCTCAGAATATGAGGATTAGTCATGCATAGGCGATCAATGGTTTCCTTTGATTTTTTTGGGATTTAGATATCTTGTTTGAAAACTTAAGTTTACTTTTATCAAATGAAGGTTTAGATGCCCCCTCACGACAAAGTGCGTCAAATATTATGGAATAAGAGCTTTCCCGATATGGAAACTTGATTTGACAACTTTGAGTTGAAAAAAAGTATGTTTTGGGATAAAAATCCATTTGATTGAAGGACCTTTTGATACATGTGATGGTGTTACCTGATTTTGATAGGAGAGATGTGTTTTATCTTTTGACTAGTTTTTGGCTTTTGACAATTTCATTTTAAGGAGAAATTGCTTCTGGAGTAGTTTTGATTTTTTGTCTGATAGATTTCAAGTGAGGAAAAAGGGCTTCCTAAACTGTTTTCAGAATTTTCAAAAATAGTTTCTGTTTTGCTCTCTGTTTTCTCAGTTTCGGCTATGTGCTAAGCCAAAAACCCAACATGCTAGATAATGATCTCTATGCACTAAGCTACCTTTCTGACGTGCTAACTTGGACTATTTGATCTTGGTTTGGTTTGAAAAGCCATGCACTAATATGCCCTATTAATTTGCTAATTGTTGACCTCAACGTGCTAATTTTCAAATGCAACGCTCTAGGCTGTTTCCAGAAAGCGCTAAGGTTCTAACTGGTTGAATGTTGAGATTGATTATGCGCTAAAGTTCAGAACTGATGCGCTACAAGGAAGTTGCATGTGCTAAAATATGGTTCCAAAGCATTAAGATGTTGCTCTTACCCGCTAAACTGCCCTGGTAGTTTGACTTGGTGGTTTTTTGTGATTTTTGAACTTCGTCTCAATGATGATGGATGATTTTCTGAAGTAAGAAATGAAAGCACAACACAAAAGAGATAACCATTTCGCCTAGTCTAAACAATGAGTGTATGTTCTACGAGGATGTGTTCAAATCCCTAGTGTTTCAATAGGTTTTGATACAAATAAAACAATTTAGTCAGACTCTTTATTCAAGGGTCATCGACAATACCATAGCTCACTAGTCTCGATACTCCGTTAGCTCAAACAGTCTTGTCACCCTCTAGGGGGAGCCCATTTTTTTGCTTTTTGCCAAAAATTAACTCAAAGTGAATTGCTTCACAATTGAGTAGTTATCTTGGGAGATATATGGTGAGTAATCTTGGGGGCAGATTCTTCCCCACCCTTGCACTATGAAACTGCAAATGTTTGGATACTAACTCAGCTCAAGGTTTCTAATGCTAAAGTTCATAATCAGGCTTCCTGTTCAGCTGTCAGTGATAAACTCCCTCAGGAGGCTTCCCAACCTTTAGAACAAAGGCTTTATGTATCGTAAAGATATTGGTGGAAGGCTAATCACTGCGTGTAACCGTTGAAAAGGACTTTAGTCACTTTCCACTTTTGATTATAGTGGGTTGGAACAATTGGCTTCAAAGTCATTCCCCACTTAGGTCGTTCCCCTCACATTGGCCGAAGAATGGCTTTAAGAGTTTGTTGACTCCTTAGGAAGGGTAGGCCTACTAAAGGGTTTAATGTTATAAATACTAAAAGCGTAAGAGTGGTTTGGCTTTTTGATCACCCAGTCAAGGGGAGAGCATATACCTTCCACTTTCGCAGTGAAACACACAAGTGTTCTTTTCAGCCTTTTATCACAATGATTTGCTAAAATCTACATGGAGATATTGCTCCACAAAAACATGGTGTTCATTTTATTTCCTCAAATCAATGATTATTGATTCTAGTAACGAAACCTAGTTGGCAAAGCGAAAATTTCAGTTTTGGGTCAACAAACATAAATTGACTAAGGGGAAGAACTTCCCTCTTTAACTTGGAATAAAATTGGACAACTGAGGTTCTTTTACCTTGCAAAAATTTTAAAGTTGATCCTTTTATACACCAAAGGATGGTGAGTTTCTTTTTAAAGCTCTTTTTGCAAAAAAAGAAAGTTTGTTGGTCCTTTTTAGAAACCCAAATGAAAATTTTCTCCTAAGCAAGAAAAGATTTTTGTTGTTGTTCTTTTTAGGTGCCCAAAATAATGTGTGAGTTCAATTTTTAGTTTAAACAAGAAATGAAAGGAATTTAAATCTTTAACTAACTTAGCCAAGTTAGTAAAATCTTCAAACTACTTTAAACCTATCTTAAATAAAAATAGGCTCCAAACCTGCAACTAAACTGTCAGTAACCTGCAAAACAATAATTAAATTAGTTAGCAAAAGAATGGTTTTGTGGACTTCCACAAGTCTAACTCTCGAAGTCTCTGTTACAAATTATTTCCTACCCTCTATCTGTGATGCGCTATAGAATACACTGTATGCACTACAGAATGCCCCGGATGCGCTATCCGATAGACCCGACGTGCTAAGTTGTTTTCTAAATGCGCTGGACTCTTAAATTCCCATGCTGAAAGCTACAGGAAAGACTTAAAAACTCTATGCGCTAAGGGTTCCCATGTGCTAAGATATGAGTGTGACACGTTGAACAGTATACCAGATGTGCTGAAGTATTAACCTGATGTGCTAAGAGATGTTCATTACGCGTCGATTCTCGTTTCCTGCGTACCTGCAAAGTTGGTCATATTCAAAAACCGATTTGATTAATGGGGTTATGCCCCACGGTGGGCACTAGAAATGTGTGCGAGAAAAGAGGTTTGATGAAACTTAAATTGTGAAAATATTCAAAGACTTGTCCACACACCCATGGGACTCTTGGTGCAAGTTACGGAGCTATGAGGAATAGCTCAACTTCCCAAGGAGTGTTCCATGGTTCTCTATCTCACAAGGTCCCTCAAGCCAATGTATTTGCTCTTAGATCACTGAGCAAAGTGACTTAGGGATGACAAATGCAAGAATGAGAGATGCTTTAGATTAAGCTTAGCATGAATGCATCCTATTTATGCATGATTAAATGAATTAAACTAGATGATAAGATGACAAGGTTAGTAACAATACTATCCTAACATGATATACTAGTTATATGATTTAAGCTAAGATGATAGAAATACTCCAAAATGTTTATTAGATTTATTCCTATTGCAAAGAGAGGCTAAATGCTTGCTAAAATTGAATATAAGTATGATGCTAAAGACTTGGATGATAAAATGAGGGGATGAGGGCTCTATTTATAGAAGAAATAGGGCAATGGATGGTCAGGATTGAAGGGTCTAATCAAGGGTCAGGATTGAAATTTATCAATCCATGTTTGCAATTCTCACCAATGAAATGGTGACAATTGTCAACATAAGACTGGTTGAGAGGAGATGTAAGAAGCATTAAATGCTTGAGAAGACCCCATGGTTACCTTAGGAAGTAAGGGTTAAGGTTAGGTTAAGGCTATCCATTGGATAAATCTTTTACCCAAAGGGTAAACTCTTGTGCAAGGGTTAAGGAGATAACTATGGTCAAAGCAATGAATGCTTGATGAGACCCCTAGGTTAGAAGAGGGTTGAGTTAGGCAAAAAGTCTCTAACCATGCCACAAAGGGTTAGTTAACCATTAATGGTTTGAAAGACTTTGGGGACAAACTTGTAAGAGTCCTTCCAAATTTGAGGGTATTCAACAAGTTAGCTTGTTGAAGGCATAAAGGCTTTAATGCCTTTGGAAGACTTTACTCCAAATTTGAGAAGTGACCTCCTCAAATTTAGGGAAAGGGGATAATTAAAGGGTTTAGGCTAATTGATTAGGATTAGAGGGATTCTAGAAGAATTTAGGAAGATGGTTAGGAGACAAGTGGGAGATGTAGAAAAATGCAAGTGGGTGAGGGATAATAGGATTTAATTAAAATAAATTGCTTTATTTCAATTTGGTTGCAAGTGGGGGATTTAAATAAATTAGATTTATTTAATTGAGGTGAATTATTTAATTAAATGTAAATTTAATTAAAAGTAGAGAGAAGGGATTTAATTAAATAAAATGATTTATTCAATTAAATGATATAAAGGGCTTAAGTGAATTTAAATAAATAAATAGAATAATTTATTTAATTAAATAGAAGAATGTGGATGATTTAATTAAATTATATTTAACTAAATAGAGTAATGAGAATAAAATGGACATTAATTATTCATTTAGGAATATGGTCATTTTTATACGTCTACAATATGCTTGGAAACAAATCACCAAAAAATGTGTAGCACATATAGACATGTCTCACCTACTTATATTTAAGGTTTCATGAAGAAATATTATATTTTTCTGGTACTTAGATTCGTCAAACATACACTTTTTTTTTCTCTATTTCCTAAAAAATTTAGTACTACTGCATTGATAATTTGATTTCTTACCAAATAGATTTACTTTTTTTTTTCTTAGAAAAAACTACTAGTTTGGAAACTACATTCAATTTGCTAGAAAAATCCTCTTCTTACATATTTTTGAAATTATGTTGATAATCTATTCAAATTTTAATGTCAAGTTGTCTAATTCTTGTTTTCTGAATATTCAACACCACTTAACAGACTAGTTTGGGCCCTCATGATCTTGCACATACCCTAAGAAAGATCAATAGAATACAAAAAATAAAAAATAGTAATGTAGAAGAAAGGTATAGATCTAGAAAGGAGATATAGAGATGAACCTAGACATGAAATTTGGAGTTGATTGTGCAAGACACCTTAATTTGAAGGTGTCCAAGGTTGCAAAAGGCAACTAGAGAAATATAGTTAGGAATCTTCGTACATCTAAATCACAAAAATCCAACTCCAAGGAGAAAGATAGGGACATTGGGTGATTTAGTCCAAGAGTTTTCATCCATTCAAAGTTTATCATAGTCTTTTATTAGTTGTTGTGCATGTTTGTACCTATAATGGTGAAAATTGAAAATTATGGTTTCACTAACCAATTTCACGAGATCAATTACACATAAAACAGGGGGGTAAATTCAATAGATCTAGCCAGAGTTCAATTATACAAAAGGGGTGAGATATCAATTGAATTTACTTATAGCTTGTCTCCCCCTTTTGGAGTTTAAATTGGAACTTTATTGTAAAATTTAGGGTGAATCGATAGAGGATTGGAATATAACAATAATAATAGGATACTGTAGACTTCACATAGAGTCATAGACAAAGATTTGAGCAAGGAAAGTGAATTAGAACTTGTTGTAGAAAATTTGAGCTAAATTTTCAGGACTAGTGTGGTATGTAGTGTCTGTCTCTCTCTAGGCTTGTCAAACCTTGTGGTTTGAGTCCTGTGTGGTTTCGACCCTTTTTGTGTTGGTCAATTTTGGTATTAGTTTTGATGTTTGGCTATGCCTATTAGATTCCTATGTAATATTAATACTTTGTGCCTTTTGTTTTGTTGCCATAGTGATGTAATTTATCATATTGCTATATGATTGTGAATGATGATTTATTTGTCGATGTCTATGATGGATTAATATGATGTTGTTAATGATGTTCTTTTTAGATGATTAATCATGTTTAGTAGTTAGTAATTATGATGGATAACTTATGAGTTATTTGTGTTTATTGATCCATATTGATGTACACTCCTATGCTTGATGTGCTTGGGTGAAAGGGAAAAGTGTCACATTGCTCTACATAGGTAAGCTATGTTGCTTCCATTCCCTATTCACGACATGATACTATGTGGTTTATATGTAATTGTTTGACAATTTGTTTATGCAGCTACTCGTACTGAGCATCGACTCCACCTAAATCTTCAAGTCTGAAAGTGCTCTACAACCCAATGGTAAAGTAGAAAAGGGAGCTATTAGTCAGATCTCATTGTACCATCATTCCTATGGAACGAGTCCCCTATTAGGTATCCTTGTATAGTGTTTATTCTGTAATGTTAGTCATAAGCCCGGTTAGTCCTCTGTGTTTTGATTTGTTGTATTTTGTTGCTTTTGTGTGTAGTATAATAAGTATCTAGTATTTTGTGAAAGAGATTAGTATTACATTTTAATGTTATTTGGATATCGTTATTTGATTAAATAATAAGTTAAAAATTGTGGAACTTCAAGATTTAAATTATTTAAATTAATTCAAAAAAAGTATTTATCAAGGGAATTAATAATAACATCTACTTGTGTATTTAAAGATTAATTAATTTATAATTTACTATAGTTGCCTCATTTGACTTATTAATTGATTATCTAAATTGGAAGGATTAATTAAATAGAAAATTATAAACATTTAATTAAGTATTTTCTTTACTCATTTAATAATCCATTAAAGTACAACTATTACTTATTCGTTTTAAAATAAATTTTAATGAAAATAACTAATATTTAATAATTTTATTTTTCTAACTGCATCTATGGGGGTTACTAAAATAGAGTCATTATTGGAATTTATTTAATTGGGATTCTTTGCATGCAATTGATTGTGGGGTTTACAATTGGTAAAGGGGGGGTTTATGAGGATGGACTGGCCTTTTGGAAAGGCCCTTGAAGTCTTCTTTGGATATTTTTTCCAAGTTATGGGTCTTTGGTAGAAGAATTTAGGGAAAATTTTCTAGCTATGGGGGAAAGCAATCTGGATTTGGAAGAAGGAATTTGGGGAAAGGTATAGTACCCCTCCTCGATCGAACTTTTTGGACTCATGTTTTATTGTTGTTTACTTTCAGTGGATACATTACCACTATGCGTTATTCAGACTTATTTGACATTATTTCATGCTTTAACTGGATATGGGATCCATGCTTTATTTACAATATTTCAGTACTTGTGATTAGTATTATTTTATGGATTATTGTTGTGGACTGACATTTTTACTTTACATATGCGATGTATATTTATATGTTACGTGTTTGTAAGTGTATTGGATGCGAGGAGATGATTTTCCTTCACTCACTCTGGTGAGACAGGGAACGTCACGATTCTCCTTCATCAGTGTGTGTGTTGTGTATTCTATATTTGTATATATGCATGTGTGGTTTGATAATGCAGGACATTGCAGGTACAAGTACCGGGTAGGTACGGGGTATTGTCTCCACCTGGATTCACAGGTCTAAGTGTGCCTTATTTGTCTGATGGGAGTGGAGGAGATAGTGGTTGACCCTAATTTTACACTAGTTACACTCTTATGAGTGTCGATAGTTGTTCATCTTTTCTATATGTTCGGCCTTTGAGTTTTGTTTGTTTGACTTTTTTAGAGTCTTCGTTTGGGTCTTCTCGGTTTGTGTCCCCTAGTGGATTAGATTAATTATTTGAGTTTATGGCATCATTTCATAGTTAGTATATTTAATTTATGTATTATCATTCATTTGTGATTATGGATTTAATTAATTAAATGAAGTAATTAAATTTAGTTTGCAAATTGCATTATATTAGAAATATAATTTTATTTAAATTTAGTGGAAAATAAATAAAATTAATTGCATTTAATATTCTCTAGATTTTAAAAATAAAACAAAGAAATAAAATAGAGTTAAAATACTTTCCTAAATTAGTTTTTTCAGAAAGTTAACTAAATGGGCATGAGAAAAGAAAAATAAGGAAAGTAATGATTTTTGCAAATTACATTCCATTTACCTTTTTGTGGAAATTAGAAAGAAAAAAAAAAAAATCCTTTTTATTATTAAATTAATAGTATGTTTTTGGGGGGAAAGATTTTTTTTGGAAACCTAAAAGTTGAGGAAAAAGATATTTTTCTTCATTATTCCTAGGAGTTCACGGGAAGGAGGCGGAGACTTTTGGAAGAAATTTTTTTATTTTCTTGGATGCATGTTGGAGAAGTAAGAATCAGAGGTTGGCTGGAAAGAGGGATTGGCTTGGGAGGCTGGTTGCAAGAGCTTCACAGGTTGGATAGCCTCTGCCTGGTTTTTTTTTTTTTAAATATAATAAATAAATAATTATAAGCTCAATTATTTCTTCCTCCCTCTGCATTTTATTTTGTGTTTTAAAAAAAAAAGGAAAGGAAATATGATTTGTCTGTATTCTCCAATCTTTGTCTGGGTTTTGTTTAAATGGTTGATTTCCTTTTTTTATGTGAAATGGAATAGTTTTCAAATTTAAATCACAAGGGTTATGCTGGCAAAACTTTGCCAAAATTACCCTCCTATGCTTCCAGCTTATGTTTCTTCATGGTAGTTTCATTTTGGAAGAATGAAGAATAGAGTTAAATTTTTCCCTTTCTCCATTCTTTTGTTGCCAAAATTTATTTGGGAGTTTCAACCAATTTGGCTCTATGGATTTTGTTTTAAAAAAAATTTACTAGTATTTTGCCAACTCTGTTTTCTCACAGAGTTCTAGGTTGTTTTAAATTCCTTTTTACTAGTATTTAATTAGTTATCAGATTTCAGTTGTATAAGTTTTCTTTTGAAATAAAATATATGTTTATTTTGTTAAAGTTATTAATTTTATTATGTTTTAGATTGTTTTTTATTATTCTTATTTAAAAAAATATATAATAATGTTTATGGGGTTGCATGGCGGGGAGCTGGGCTCAACCCAGCCACGCCCCCCAGAGCAGCTTGCTGCTCCCCATAGGTGGGTTAGCAGCAGCATTGCTACCCCATGTATGAGGATAGCAACAACGCTACTACCTCATACATGGGGTAGCAGGTGCTGCTACGACAGATATGGGGTAGCAACAAAGCTGCTACCACATATGTGCGGTAGCACGCTGCTACTGCAGCAATGGGCCGTGGACCCCATCGCTATGTTAATTTTTTTTGTTTTATATATTTTTTTTTATTTTTAATTTATTTTGTAAAAAATTAATTTAAGTAATATTTTTTTAAGTTGTATTGTTTTTATTATTTTTTTTATATAAAAAAAATAATAATATTATAATTAGATTTTTCTATAATTTTTACAATTTTTAATATTTGAGTATTAGAATATAGTTTGGGGGAAAATTAAATGTTCATTTTAAAATGTATATTTTGATGTGATATATGTATATGATATATATTCGATGAAAATATACTTATATATATATATATAAAATTGATATTTAATTTACTTTTATTGAAAACATGTATTTAGATTTTTCATTAAGTTAATCATGAATATGTGTTAGGGGTAATTTTATGTGGTTAAATTTAGCCTTACTAGATAAACGACAACTCTGAATTTCCTTTATTAACATAGTTGTATTTTTTGTTTTGTTGGAATATCTATAATTGCAAATGTTTAATGCTTTTTACCGTATCAAAAAGATTGCCTGAAATAGGATCTTTAGAATAAATGATAGTTTTTGATACAAGTTTATTTATGTTGCAATTCTTGTTTTAAGTTGGCATCATGTCATAATGGTTGCTATACCCTTAGTCAGGTGTGGTTGTGTAAACTTGTTGTTGTGAACCATTAAGTGTTTTGTTTCAAATGGTTAACCCTAGGTTATTGATTGTGTATCCTTCACCTATAGATTTGTCAGGATTAGTTATGGCTATCAGTTTTGCCATAGAGTTCTCGTTGAGAGACCATTCTTGTTAGTGTCCTATGAGAGAGAGTGTCTTTCAAGCGAGGGGCACACCCAAAGTGGATGGCAGGATAACCCCTCGAAAGTCATTTAAGAAGTGATAACTTAATAATTGATTAGGGGGTGGGTAGCTGAAATATTAAATTAAGATAATGTGCCTCGCACATGGTTGAGTGCTTGTATAGGCTCAAGATGTTGTGAGAAGGCCTGGAATGGCAAACCTACCACCTTGTCTTCACGAAGGGGTTGGTAGGGTCCGCATGATTCTTAGATGGAGCCAAGGGTTCGAGAGAGGTTACCAGGATAACCCAAGATGGGGGTCAGGACCTATGGAGGCCTACCTAGGGTAACCACCTTAAGCCATGTGATGACACTCTCTCCTTAGGGTCACTAGTGTTTGTGAGTTGAGTCACATGGGTTTTGCGGAGTCATGTTGTACTGTCATACTTGTCTTGTTTGCCTGCTTGAGGGTCTACTGCTATCTCCTAACATGGTGGGGTGGTTCCATATTGGGATCACATGGTCGGGTGGTAGTGCCACTTCACATCGGATATCCTTGATTGTAGCTTTAGGCGAGGAAAGGCTTCGCTGGTGTATCTAGTTTCGTGATTCATGTACCAGCTCATGTTTGTGATTATTGTACATTTGAGACCGTGTGGTCATTGTTTTAGAAATCTATGTAACCTTGGCATTGTAACTTATGTATTTTATTTGTACTATTGGAAGCCATGTAATTATTGAAAATTGTAATCTCAATTCAATTGAATGTATGTTATTTTAGTTATCTATCTTCTTATGTGTAAATAAATCATTGGAAGTAAATATATTGTAACACTTTAAATCTTTCAATGCGAAAATTAGTTTAATGAGGATGATTTAATTAATTGCAATGGAGTTTCCCTAATTAAATGGATAATTGGATTAACCTTGATGTTATTATTATTATTGCAAATTAATCTTCATTGGTAACCCTTAGGAAATCATGTGTTAGACTTTCGTTGTGTTAATAAACATGCAATGTGATAATTAATGCACTTAATCTTTAAAAAAAATATATATATATATATATATATATATATATATATATATATATATATATATATATATATATATATATATATATATATATATATATATATATATATATATATATATATATATCACCCTTTAGTTGCCTAGTTATGTTGTTTTCCTTTAGGGTTCCTGATGGGGCATTACATTTGGTATCAGAGCCAATTTTCAACACTGGGTACTCTGGGTTTGTAGTGAGCCCATTCAGCTTGACCTTTTTGCTTAGGTCTTAATGTTTGTGTTTCCCTTGTTTCATCCTTGTTGTAGATCTGAACCGTTTTCTCTTTTGTGGTGTTAGGTCATGGCTAGGAGAGCTAGAGGAGGTGGCTGTGTGGGTGGTCGCAATAGAGGTAGAGGTGGAGGACGAGACCGAGGTTCTAACCGTCACAGTCCTTTGCCACCACCCACACATGTTAGTGTCGAGCTGGAACAGTCTATTCATCGGATGCATAGCATGCAGGAGAGCAGGTTCTTGAAAGGGAAGAGCTGAGATGGATATTTCAGGAGGTTTTGGCCAAGTTAGGCCTCAGGCCTGAGGTTGATTAGCCTATTCATGCTCAGGTTGAGGAGTGGCATCAGCAGGTTCTAGAGGAGAGAGAGAGAGAGAGAGAGAGAGAGAGAGAGAGAGAGAGAGAGAGAGAGAGAGAGAGAGATCACCCAGAAGGAGGGAGATCCTAGGTGACTGGGATCCAGCTCCCGTAGGTCACATAAGGGACTTGATGAGGTCCAACCCTCCCTTCTTTGATGGTAAAGGTACCAGTCTTGAGGCAAAGACTTGGATTATCAATTTGGGTTGGTGTTTCACCATGTTCCCATATAGTAGCAACACTAAGGCGAGATGTGTTATCATGTGTCTCGATAGTTTTGCTTCGATCTACTAGAGATTAGAGGAGGAGAAGATCGGTGTGTGCATTAACACTGTATCATGGGAGATATTTTTGGAGAGATTCCAGGAATGATTTCTCTCACCCCAGTGGAGGAAGACTCGCACAGATGAGTTCTATGCTTTGCATCAATATGGGATGTCAGTAGATCAGTTTGAGCACAAGTTCTATGAGCTTAAACGGTATGATGAAATTGGTAATGATGAGGCAATGCTTCTTTAGCACTTCTTGAGGGCTCTAAATGGTTGCATCAGTGGAGGAGTGAGAGTGTTTGAGCCAAATTCAGTTGAGGTAGCAGTGGCGAAAGCCAGGTTGGTAGAGCAGAACCTTAGCCATGCACATGGTGGTCAGTCAGGAGTGCAGATTGGGAGTGTACCTTTTAGTGGGCCCAAAGTTTTTGGGAACCAGTCCTAGCCAGCTACACTATTTAGGAGTCCTCAGGCACCCACTAAGGGTGGACAACAACAACAACAACAACCACCGAGACTGAAATAGTTCCAGGGCCAACAGGGTGGCAATTCTTAGCATAGGAGGAATAGGAACTGGCAGAGGAGCAGACAGGGTCCTTCAAGGCAGTTCTCTTAGGGTGCATCTCACGCCCCTAGCAGGGGAAGCTTCCAATAGTCTAGTGGGCTGACGGGAAGTAGAGGACCAGGTAGGGGAGCTTGCTTCTCTTGTGGGCAGTTTGGTCACTTAACCGCTCAATTCCGTTAGCGTTCTCACCAGACAGGTAGTTAGAGGCCAGCAACATCAGAGCCTACAGTGGGAGATGCAGGTAGATCCCATAGAGTTTTTGCAGTGGTGGATGACCGCCAAGCTGATCATTAGGGTATAGTTATTGAGGTAGCAGGTGTGTTGTGTTGAATTCTTATCTCTATACTTTTTGATTCTGATGCTTCGGATTCTTTCATTTCTTCATCAATTGTGGAGCGGTGTGGACTCGTGTCTGCTAAGCAAGTGGATAGGTGGAAAGTAGAGTTGGCTACACGTGTGGATGTTTCTATAGATGCCTTTATTCCTAGTTGTGAGTTGAACCTAGGAATCGTAGTTACTTCAGTTGACCTTCAGGTTATTCCTTTGGGTTCTTATGGAGTTGTGTTGGGGTTGGATTGGCTTTCATCTCATAGTGCTCATGTAGACTGCCATAAGAAGACAGTGGGGTGTTTAGATGACCTTGGTAGGGAAGTGGAGATTGTTGGAGTTCAGAGACCAATATCCCTACGTATGATTTCCACTATGCAACTTAAGTGGTGTATTCGTAAAGGGTGTCAGCTTTGTGAAGTTACTCTTGAGGATGTGGATGAAAAAGAGAGTCGAGAAATCGCTCTTGATGGTCACCTTATTCTTCAAGAGTATGCTGATGTGTTTTTGTTGGATATTCCCGATATGCCTCCAAAGCGAGACATAGACTTTCACATCGACTTGGTTCCTGGTGCAGAACCTATTTTGAGAGCTCCATATTGGATGACTACTCAGGAGTTGAGTGAGTTGAAGTTGCAGATGGAAGAATTGTTGGCCAAGGGGTTCATTCATCCTGGTGTTTCTCCTTGGGGTGCGCTTGTTATCTTTGTTAAGAAGAAGGATGGATCTCTTCGATTATGCATTGATTACTGACAGCTGAATAAGGTGACCACCTGGAATTGATATCCATTGCCTCATATAGATGATCTTTTCGATCAGGTAAAGGGATCCAAGGTGTTCTCTAAGATTTATCTGAAATCTGGGTATCATCAGTTGCGTATTCAGGATGCAGATATTCATAAGACGACATTTCATACTCGTTATGGTCACTATGAGTTCACAATGGTGCCATTTGGGTTGACAAATGTGCCTTTAGTTTTCATGAGCCTCATGAATGGGGTTTTTCGCACCTACCTTGATCATTTTGTCCTTGCAGTGTTCTTGGATGACATACTGATTTATTCTAGATATATGGAAGATCATGAGGGTCACTTGTGACAAGTGTTGCAATGCTTGAGAGAGAATCAGCTTTATGCCAATTTGGCGAAGTGTGACTTCTTCCAGTTAGAGGTGAACTATCTTGGTCATGTGGGTTTCGGGAAAAGGTGTATCCGTGGATCCTTCAAAGATCCAAGCCATTGTTGATTGGCCAGCGCTGACCAATATTTTAGAAGTTCAGATTTTTATGGGTTTGGCCGGATATTACCATCGCTTTCGTCAGGGTTTTTCCCAGATAGGTCACCTGATTACTTATCTTCAAAGGAAAGGGAAGAAGTTTGTTTGGTCAGAGCAGTGTGAGTTAGCTTTTTGTACCTTGAAGGAACTCCTTATCAGTGCTCCGATTTTGGTAGTTCCTGATCCATCTAGAGATTTTATGGTATGCACAGATGCCTCTTTAGAAGGTATAGGTGCAGTGCTTATGCAGGATGGACATGTGGTTTCCTATGAGTCTCGCAAACTCAAGAACCACAAGTTGAACTATCCAGTTCATGATTTGGACTTGGCAGGTGTAGTGCATGCTTTGGTTAGATGGCGGCATATTCTGTTAGGGTGTCGGTTTGAGCTGCATAGTGATCATCGCAGTTTGCATATCTTCATGCAACCGAACTTGAATGCTTGACAACGAAGATGGATGAAGAGAATGTGGTGGAAGATTCTTTGAGTCGTAGGCAGCATGAAGTTTCAGCATTGTCCCTTGGAGTAGACTTGAGAGGGAGAATTCTTGGAGTTCTTCCTCAGGATACTTGGTATCAGGATGTTAGAGCCGTGATGGAGTCCGGAAGGCCTTTAGAGGGTAGATTTTCTGGATATAATCTTGAGGCAGATGGTCTTCTTCATCATCTTGGACGGATCTATGTACCTCCTTTGGAGGGCCTTCGCGTTGTGATCATGACTGAGGCCCATCGTGCACCTTATTCGGCACATCCAGGTGTCAAGAAGATGCATGCAAATCTTAGACAGATTTATCATTGGGCCGGTATGAAATGTTGCATTTCTGATTTTGTGTCGAGATGTTTAGAATGTCAGTGGGTGAAGGTAGAGCATCCGCACCCGGCAAGGCTTTTACAGCCTAATTTGGTACTAGATTGGAAATGGGATATCATTTCCATGGATTTCATTGTTGGGTTGCCTATCTCTTCACGTCATCATGATGCCATCATGGTCATTGTTGATAGATTGACCAAGGTTTCTCATTTTGTTCCTATTCAAGCTTCCTATACGGCAGTAGTGGTAGCTTGGGTTTTCTTGGAAGATGTGGTGATATTGCATGGGATCCCAAGGTGGATTATCTCTAATAGAGATCCTATTTTTACCTCAACCTTGTGGACCTCACTTCAGCATGCTTTGGTGACTCAGTTGAACTTTAGTTTTTCTTATCATCTAGAGACTGACGGTCAGACCGAGTGAGTGAATCAGGTTTTGGAGGACATACTTCGCATCTATGTTATGGACCAGCAGTCGCGCTGGGAGGATTATATTTATCTAGTGGAGTTTTCTTATAAAAATGGATATGATAGCTCCATAGGTATGTCCCCCTTCCAAACATTGTATGGTCATCCTTGTCGTACTTCTTTGAGTTAGGATTGGCTAGAGGACAGGGTGTGTATAGGACTGGATATTCTTCGAGAGATGGAGCAGCAAGTCAAGCAGATTCATGAGCATTTGGTAGCTACACAAGATAGGCAGAAGAAGTATGCAAATGCTCATAGGGTAGATCATCAATTTTTTGTGGGCGACCGTGTGTTCTTGAGAGTGCATTCGCGGAAGAGTCCGATCTGTTATGGAAAGGGTTCTAAGTTGGCGCCTCGTTTTGTTGGTCCTTTTGAGATCGTTGAGAGGATAGGACCTGTTGCCTACTGTCTTGCCTTGCCATCGAGTCTATCTCGTTTCCATGATGTTTTTCATGTTTCAATTCTTCAACCTTATCATCCTGATGTAACACATGTTCTTGATTTGAAATCTTTGCAGGTTGAGGATGGGCAGCTTTGCATGGAGCCTGTGCGCATTCTTCAGCGTCGGGATTTGACCCTCAGGGGTCGTACCATTGACCAGGTAAGGGCCCTATGGGATCCAAATGATGAGACCTCGGTGACTTGGGAGGATGCAGCGAAGATGAGAGAGCTCTATTCTTATCTGTTTTAGGCTTCCAGGAGTAAGCCTAGTTTTGGGGGGGAGAATATAGTACCCCTCCTCGATCAAACTTGTTGGAATCATGTTTTACTGTTGTTTACTTTCAGTGGATACATTACCACTATGTGTTATTCAGACTTATTTGACATTATTTCATGCTTTTAACTAAATATGGGATGCATGCTTTATTTATGGTATTTCAGTACTTGTGATTATTATTATTTTAAGGATTATTGTTGTGGACTGACATTTTTAATTTACATATGCGATGTGTATTTATATGTTGCGTGTTTCTAAGTGTATTGGATGTGAGGAGATGATTTTCCTTCACTCACTTCGATGAGACAGGGAATGTCACGATTCTCCTTCATCGGTGTGTGTGCTGTGTATTCTATATTTGTATATATGCATGTGTGGTTCGATGATGCAGGACATTGTAGGTACAAGTACCGGGTAGGTACGGGGTATCGTCTCCACCTAGCTTCACAGGTCTGAGCGTGCCTTATTTGTTCGATGGGAGTGGAGGAGATAGTGGTTGACCCTAATTTTACCCTAGTTACACTCTTATGAGTGTCGTCAATTGGTCGTCTTTTCTGTATGTTCGGCCTTCGAGTTTTGTTTGTTTAACTTTTTCAGAGTCTTCGTTTGGGTCTTCTCAGTTTGTGTGCCCTAGTGGATTAGATTAATTATTTGAGTTTATGGTGTCATTTCATAGTTAGTATATTTAATTTATGTATTATCATGCGTTTGTGATTATGGATTTAATTAATTAAATGAAGTAATTAAATTTAGTTTGCAAATTGCATTATATTAAAAATATAATTTTATTTAACTTTAGTGGAAAATAAATAAAATTAATTGCATTTAATATTCTCTAGATTTTAAAAATAAAATAAAGAAATAAAATAGATTTAAAATACTTTCCTAAATTAGTTTTTTTAGAAAGTTAACTAAATGGGCATGAGAAAAGAAAAATAAGGAAAGTAATGATTTTTGCAAATTACATTCCATTTACCTTTTTGTGGAAATTAGAAAGAAAAGAAAAAAAATCCTTTTTATTATTAAATTAATAGTATATTTTTGGGGGAAAAGATTTTTTTTGGAAACCTAAAAGTTGAGGTAAAAGATATTTTTCTTCATTATTCCTGGGAGTTCACGGGAAGGAGGCAGAGACTTTTGGAAGAAAATGTTTTTATTTTCTTGGATGCATGTTGGAGAAGTAAGAATCAGAGGTTGGTTGGAAAGAGGGATTGGCTTGGGAGGCTGGTTGCAGGGTTGAGCTCTTCCAGATAATCTTCCAGGAAAGCTTCACAGGTTGGATAGCCTCTGTCTGGTTTTTTTTGTTTTTTTTTTTAAATATAAATAAATATAAGATCAATTATTTCTTCCTCCCTCTGCATTTTATTTTGTGTTTTTTTTTTAAAAAAAGGAAAGAAAATATGATTTGTTTGTATTCTCCAATCTCTATCTGGGTTTTGTTTAAATGGTTGATTTCCTTTTTTTATGTGAAAATGAATAGTTTTCAAATTTAAATCACAGGGGTTATGCTGGCAAAATTTTGCCAAAATTACCCTCCTGTGCTTCCAGCTTATGTTTCTTCCTAGTAGTTTCATTCAGGAAGAATGAAGAATAGAGTTAAATTTTTCCCTTTCTCCATTCTTTTGTTGCCAAAATTTATTTGGGAGTTTCGGCCAATTTGGCTCTATGGATTTTGTTTTCAAAAAAATTTACTGGTATTTTGCCCTCTCTGTTTTGTCACAGAGTTCTAGGTTGTTTTAAATTCCTCTTTACCAATATTTTAATTAGTTATCAGATTTTAGTTGTATAAGTTTTCTTTTGAAATAAACTATATGTTTATTTTATCAAAGTTATTAATTTTATTGTGTTTTAGATTGTATTTTATTATTCTTATTTAAAAAAATTATAATAATGTTTATGGGATTGCGTGGCGGGGAGCTGGGCTCAACCTAGCCATGCCCCCCAGAGCAGCTTGCTGCTCCCCATACGTGGGTTACCAAAAGCACTGCTACCCCATGTATGAGGATAGCAGTAGCGTTGCTACCCCATACATGGGGTAGCAGGTGCTGCTGCAGCGGTGGGCCGTGGGACCCGCTGCTAGGTTAATTTTTTTTGTTTTATATTATATATATATATATATTTATTTTTAATTTATTTTATAAAAAAATAATTTAAGTAATATTTTTTTAAGTTGTATTTTTTTTATATAAAAAAAATAAAATAATATTATAATTAGATTTTTCTATAATTTTTGCAATTTTTCATATTTGAGTATTAAAATATAGTTTGGGGGAAAATTAAATGTTCATTTTAAAATGTATATTTTAATATTATATATATTCAATGAAAATATACTTATATACTTATATTAGATTATTATATATATATTTAATTGATATTTAATTTACTTTTATTGAAAACATGTATTTAGATTTTTCATTAAGTTAATCATGAATATGTGTTAGGGGTAATTTTATGTGGTTAAATTTAGCCTTACTAGACAAACGACAACTCTGAATTTCCTTTATTAACATAGTTGTATTTTCTGTTTTGTTGGAATATCTATAATTGCAAATGTTTAATGCTTTTTACTGTATCAAAAAGATTGCCTGAAATAGGATCTTTAGAGTAAATGGTAGTTTTTGATACAAGTTTATTTACATTGCAATTCTTGTTTTAAGTTGTCATCATGTCGTAATGGTTGTTATACCCTTAGTCAGGTGTGGTTGTGTAACCGTGTTGTTGTGAACCATTAAGTGTTTTGTTTCAAATGGTCAACCCTGGGTTATTGATTGTGTATCCTTCACCTGTAGATTTGTTAGGATTAGTTATGGCTGTCAGTTTCGCCATAGAGTTTTCATTGAGAGACCATTCCTGTTAGTGTCCTATGAGAAAGACTGGCTTTCGAGCGAGGGCCACACCCAAAGTGGATGGCAAGATAACCCCTCAAAATTCAGTTAAGAAGTGATAACCTAATAATTGATTAGGGGGTGGGTAGCTGAAATATTAAATTAAGATAATGTGCCTCACACATGGTTGAGTGCTTGTATAGGCTCGGGATGTTGTGAGAAGGCCTGGAATGGCAAACCTACCACCTTGTCTTCACGAAGGGGTTGGTAGGGTCCGCATGATTCTTAGATGGAGCCAGGGGTTCGGGAGAGGTTGCCAAGATAACCTAGGATGGGGGTCGGGACCTATGGAGGCCTACCTAGGGTAACCACCTTAAGCCATGCGATGACACTATCTCCTTAGCGTCACTGGTGTTTGTGAGTTGAGTCACATGGTGTAATTTTCTAATAGCGAAAAGGGGTAGGGATTTTCAGATTTCCTTTCCTTCTTGTAAGTAAATGTCTTTCCTATTCATTTAAAAAAAATCAATCTGGTTTCGATTATGAAAAAAAATAAAATGTAAAAGATCTGTCTGACTATTTTGGGGGTGTGTTTTGTTTTGTATTTAAATTTAGGGTCTAAAATTGATATGATTGATTTCTCCTGAATCTATGTATTGTAAATTTTAAATGGTTTTAGATTGGGAATGAATTTGGGGGTAGATTGAAATTTAAGGTGGAATCTATGCTTTTGAAACCTGGGGTTTGTCTGATTGCAATTATTTTTTAAAATATTAGTATATTGGGTATTATGATTTCGTTTGGTTCATTTTAGGGAATTTTCCAGTGATTTCAGTTTTGTTTAATATAACTGGATTTGTTTAATATATATATATTTATACATTGTTACCTTTTTATCATCCTTGGGCATCATATTTTTTTATTTATGAATCTTTGCTATGCATATTTTCTTTTTATAAGCAATGCATTTTCTTTAGAGGCTCCATGGGTGAGCCCGCCCACAGTGTGGGTGGCTCAGCCCAGAGTCATGGGCTCACCCACAACTGTGGGGAGCCGATGATTGTGGGAGCCGTGGGTGAATCCCACAGTCCCCCCCCCCCTCTATGCGATGTTCTGTTTGATGATATTTATTTGGATAGTCAATCAATTTTATAAATGTTTGTGATTATATATATATATATATATATATATATATATATATATATATAGATAGATAGATAGATAGATAGATAGATAGATAGATAGATAGATAGATAGATAGAAGATATTCATATATGCTTTAATGCTATGGTATGTATTTATGTTTTTTTTTCAATAATATATAAATATACATATATTTTAGCCTTGAACTCTGAACTCCTTTAGAGTAATTGATCAAATCATGAATGTAGAATGGCATGATGTAATATGTTATTGTAGATGATTCTATAAGGATGTTAGCTTAATTGTGCAAATGACTAGGAATAAAATGTGTCATGTGTTTAAATTTGGGCTTTGGATGATCTTGCTTTATGTTTGAGGAGGATCGTGAGAAGATTGAAGACTAATATTATTGTTCTAGATTCATGTATTCATCCTATCATGGGACTTTTGGAGATTATACATCTTGTGGATCCATTGTAATGTATTTGATTTTCATATGTAAATTCTCAAGCAATGTAATATGTATCATGTACTTATGTTATCGATCGATATTGTAATATGTATAGCAGTTCTTTGATGGGGAATTTGGATGGTTATCAAACTTGAGTTACATTGTTATAGGGCCTTGAGGATATTTGCTAATTGTTAATTGTGTAGCACTATTTATCTTCATGAATATATCTCTCTTGCATATGTCATGTTATCTTTATAAGAAAAAATATTCGCTTTTTCATTATTTTTGTTGTTTAAGTCCTCTTGGCCTCATAGCGGGGCGTGAAACTTGGTATCAGAGCCCATGCTCAAACACTGGGTTCTCTGGGTGTTCTTGGTTTCATTTGTTGTTTGTTTGTTTACTCCATGTCATTGTATTGTCCAGTAGGATTTCAAGAGCTCAAGGTAGATGACATGGTAGAGGGTGTGGTAGAGGAAAAGGTAGGGGACCTGGCAAAGGGGTAGCAGCTGATAGTACCCCCTCTTAGAGTTTCCATGAGGATTTTGGTAATGAAGAACGTGAATAGTGAGCATTGGCAAGGAATAAGTTGCAAGTATTGCTTGAGTAGCTCCTTGATCATTTGGGTCCCTACCATGGGAATGGGGCTTGTGAAGCCTCTTAATGATATGTCAGAATGAGAGGCTGCATTCATGAGAGATTTGATGAGAACACAACCTCCTAAATTCCATGGCACCGAAACTGGTCTTGAGGCAGAAAACTAGTTGATTGAATTGGATCGATGTTTCATTATGTATCCCTTCAATACCAATACTAAGGCAAGGTGTGCAATATATTATGTACTTGAGGGGTTTTACATCTACTTAGTGGCAGTTAGAAGAACAAAAGTTACATCTGGATATTAGTACTATCTCTTGAGATTTATCCATAGAATGGTTTCAGACATGCTTTCTATCAGAACACTGGAGGTAGCGCAAAGTAGATGAATTCCATGAATTAAGTCAGTTAATCATGATAGTAGAGCAGTATGAGCATCGTTTCTATGAGCAGAGATATGTAGGTATCAAAAATGATGAAACCATGTTAGTACAATTTTTCATCAGAGGTCTCAATGATCAGATTAGTGGAGATGTGAGGTTTTTCGAAGCTAA